>NC_085138.1:449490851-449690851 GCF_035046485.1 Aedes albopictus | reverse complement strand
CTTCGGGAACTTCTTCAAGTGTTTCTGAAGCAATTTCTTCAGTAACATGTATTCTCAAGAATTTGATAAATAGTTTTTTTTTTAAATTTCAAGAAACGATTCCTTTGGGGCTACCCCACATGATCGCTTGAGCAAATTTCTCAGAGGAATCCTTTAGGAATTCCTTCAAGATTTGTTGTCAGAAATTTCTGCAAGGATTCTTTTTGAAATGTCTCAAATGGTTTTACTTGAATTCCTTCCAAGGATTTCTTACGAAGCATTGTTCAAGCATTTCAATGATTTCTTCAAATATTCTTCCAATAATTGCTGTATGAAATCGTCCAAAGATTCCTTAGTCAATTTTTTAAACTCCTCTTTCACAATTCGTTTCGAGCTACGTTACAAAGGTTTTTTCAGGGATTTTTAAAAGTTTTCCTTCAGATAATCCTACAAGGGCGAACACATTCATCGCCAATGGATTCCTGCACAAATTCCCTCAAGAGGTGTTAAAGAAATTCCCCCAAGGCTTCCAGCAGAAATTTCTCCACGGAAATTTAAAAGAATTCCTTAAAATTGGTTTTTTGATTTGCATCAACGAATTTGAGAGGAATTCTTAGGGGATAATGCCATTGATTTCTTTGAAAAAAATAATATAGGCGTTTCATAACAAATTCTTCCAAAAATCCCTTTGCTTTCAAAATATCTTCAGGAATCCTTCACGTAATTCGTCATAGTACTTCTAGTACTACTTCATACCCAATGATTCTTTCCGAATACATCTTAGAGTTCATCTAGAAGATTCTCCAAGGATTTCTTTGAAAATTCCTCCAAAAGTTCCTGCAAGCATTTCTACAAGGATTCTTTCGGGAATTCCTCAGAAATTCCTTTAGAAAATCTCACAAGGGTCCATTAAGGAGCCATACCTGATCAAGTATGATCTCAGTAATTCATCATATTTTTCTTGAGGAACTCCTGCAAGATTCATTCAAGCCAAAGATATGTAAAGTTGAACATTTCATTCGCTTTACCAAAAATAGGCAATGGTCTCATTCTGCTACCAATATCTCGACAAGTATAGGGATTAGCAAACTAATATTATAGGGTTTACTGGTCCAGTGGTCTACTTTCTACTACCGTACCCGGATAAAAACTAACCATAGGATGTATGGTGAAAACCATTTCTGCACCAAACAGTGTACCAGCTACAATAAAGTGTATTGTGATGAAATGGTTCGCTAGACTATACATTTACATTGGATTTTTATGTAACAATATATTTTACTGTTTTTTTTTACGTTTGAACCATTCACTTTTCCGAAACATTATTTTTCCGTGAATTTTTAATTATTTCTGGTGTTCGATTTGAATAGGTCGTATGTTTGCTGTGATTCATATGCAGATTCGACCTATTCAAATCGAACACCAGATTTATTCAGTTTAACATTTTTTCCGTGCTTTGTTTTGTTGATGTTTGTGACTTTTTTGATGCAAAGGAAAGCTTTCATAGGAAAGACAAAAAAGTGAATAAATTGAAACTTCAATTGAAAATCAATAACATGTTTAAATCAGTGGTAAACCAAATGTCCTATCCTAAGAACTGCAGGTCCAAGCAGGGGTCCAAGAGATATGGCGGGCTAGGTGTGTAGAGTGCGATGACAGAAATACGAATTTAGGCCAACCCGGAATGATGCAGGTCAGATTACCGTAAATCAGTGGATGAGTTCAACACTATTATTTCTGTATTTGCATTTAGGGGAGTTTTCTCCTCTTCTCTTATGCGAGCTTGCCTTCGACCACAATCGAATCAAATGCGATTGACAAACTTTTTCTTTGACGTAGAGCCATCTTTAACACATGGACTGGACCAGGGGGTTTGACATTTCCTTTTCTAACCAGGAAATCCGCATTTATCCGTTTCTAACCGTCGCTAACCGCTGCTAACCGAGCAGCAGTTAGACCACGAGTTAGACGCGGTTAACGACGGTTAGCAACGGATAAATGCGGATATTTTCGGTTAGCAAAGGAAATGTCATTCCGCTTGGACTGGACCGAACACTGACATGACTTTTAATATAGGTTCGTCTGCGGGTTCGCTTTTGAACCTAACTTATACTTGAATCGAACTTGACAGTTTTCTCATGAGTTGTTATGTATTTCCCCGTGTATTTCAAACTTTAGTCAAACTGGAGCCTCAATATTGCAATAACGGTTAAGCACCCTGTAATGATACTTATGTACCTCGTCACCCACTTCATGCAACTACATTAGTGGTCTAATAATACTTAGCGCGCTCGGCATAGTTCCATCATGCCGCTCAAAGTGTTGCCACAAATAATGCTTAGCTTGCGAAACCCGGTTATCTGGCTGGTGGGGCATGGGAGCCTAAGCTTCAACTGTTAATGCAATCAGAGACTACTCAGACCTCGACTCAGACTTAGACGTGGGTGATCCAATATATGAAGGGTTATCCAAAACGCTCTGGAGAATTCCCAAAGCGCATTCTCATAATGCTAGTAAGCCTAAGATGCCATTAACAGGAGGAAAATGACAAGATAATATAACATTATATGGTTTATGTAATGTAAACCAATACAACATAGCAAAAGAGAACCATTCCAAAACCATTTAATTAAATGTATAACCAGTACTGAAACTACAATTAAAAACAATATATTTACGGTACATTTTATTGTTTGAAACCATATGTGTACCATATAATGTACGGTTTATTGAAACCCACGTATCAGTGTTTATAACAATTCATTTACAATATAATGTATGGTTTTGCAAAAAAATATATATGGAGAAAAATATTTTTTTATATTGTTACGATACTTAACCACCCGTATAGTATATTGTAAAAATCTTATTTACAATTTACTGTATGTTGTTTACATTACATTTTATTGTTTTTGTATTTTTATTTTTACAGTATTGTCTATTGTGAAAATATGGTTTTAAATAGTACTGTTACAATACAACGTTCGGTTTTTCTACTGTATTTTTTATTCGGGTAGCTATATCTCAGATTGAATAAAATCAATTTTTGATTTTTGGCCACCTGAATCACGTTAGTGCGCTGGTGAAATTTGCAATAATAATCAAAAAATCACCTCTCCCCTCCTTCTTCATTTGATACTGAAAACAGCAGCGGCCTTCGTTTTTTTATCTTTCTGGTGGCAGACCGCTTTTACCGTGAAATGGAGGAAATTGGTCAATACCCACTAGTGTGGGTCATCGGTACCGTTTTCTCAGATCAAAGCTTTTTTGGTTCCGTTTCGGGTCCTGAGTATCTGTGCAAAATTTGAGCACGATCGGTTGCGTCTACACTTTGTGCATTGCAATTGAAATTTGTATGGGATTTTGTATGGGAAAACGTACTTTTTTGTATTTTTGTCATAAGTTGAAAAAGTTTGTCTGAAACTTTTTAACCGATACTGTAGAATGATAGCCTAGGATGTCCTGAAAAACTTTGTTGAAGACTGCAAAGCGATCCGATGCTTGTGAAAATAGTTATAACCAACGAACCGCATGCATGTGTTTATGTTTTAACATGTAAAGGAATAACAATAGCAACAAAATCATGCTGTTTTTTTTTTTGTATTTATGTGTATTTTAACTTATGCTAATTCTACACTTAAATCATGCTGTTTCGCCAAGCAATGCCAACACTATAACTTTTTTCATAAGCATCAGATCACTTCGCGGTCTTCGACAAAGTTTTTCAGGACACCCTAGGCTATGTTTTCCTTTCATCGGTTACATGGTTTTAGAAAAATTCGAGCTTGTGATGAGAGAAATGCAAAATAGTGTGTTTTCCCATGTAAAACTCCATATAAACTTCAAACGCGATGCGCAAAACGTAGACATAACCGATCGTGCCCAAATTTTGCACACTTATTTGGGTCCTGAAATGGGATCAAAAAAGCTTTGATCTGATGGGATATCGTTGAATTTTTCATTTTTCCATATAAACGATGACCCACTCTAATACCCACTATGATGATATGAGATCCATTTTCATTTGTTAAAAGTATCGCTTCTCTCTTAACAAACAGTGACAAATTTCCACTCACAATTCCAATTACAATGTTTGTCATCAAATTCTCTATAAACATTCAGATTTATACAAATGTTCATCCATTTTTATATAATTTAACAAATCTTATCACTTGAATAATAGAGAAACAGATAGAAAACTTGTAAAAGATTTGCGTAGTTTTTCGCATTCTGGAGCCGCAATATACAGTTTGATTTTAAATAATTTCAGGTATAATGCTCATACCAACAAACAAACATTTTTATTTTATAAATTTAGGAACACATATTACGGCCTCTCGAAAGCTCAAGTCAAATTTTAGTAAAATCAATTTGATCTGAAAATTGAACTGCTTGTGCAATTATGAAATTAATACTTAACACGCACATTCGTCATATGAAAACAATATCTAAATTAATCGGTTGCGAAGTGGCATTCCAAAGTAGACTAGTTTACTGTGGGTATTTTTACTGTCCGATATTGTATAACTTTACAATAGCATGGATCATAATAGTCGTTTCTATTTTTCAGATCAAGGTTTTTTGATTCCATATTGAGTCCTTAATTACCGTGCAAAATTTGAGCGCGAAACTTGGTCGACGATCTCAAAGCGATCCCGGAAAAAAGTTATAATCACCAGTTTATTATTACTTTAGAGCTTTTAGTAGAACTTGTTACTTCAGACTCTAGTTTAATTTAAAAACACTTCACTAATACTTTACTTTTGCAAAAGAAAATAAAAAATGAATAACTCTTTTAAAGAAAAACTAGAAAGGACGAGCAAATTCCTTTTAATTCTACTACTGTGCTTATCTTCGGACAGATAGGCCTATTTCGTCTGTGACTTACAGACTTCTTCAGTGTCGAGCACTTGACACTGAAGAAGTCTGTAAGTCACAGACGAAATAGGCCTATCTGTCCGAAGATAAGCACAGTAGTAGAATTAAAAGGAATTTGCTCGTCCTTTCTAGTTTTTCTTTAAAAGAGTTATTCATTTTTTATTTTCTTTTGCAAAAGTAAAGTATTAGTGAAGTGTTTTTAAATTAAACTAGAGTCTGAAGTATAATCACCAGGATGCGGTGACGTCACGTTTTCGGTTCTCGCATCTTGTACCAATATTTAGGGAACTCAAATGCATTGTCAATGGGGGAACCCAATTGATGTTGGCTGCAAACAACCCTATTAGGTGGGAATAGGGATGTCATTTACGTGGTTATAATACCTACCTACGATGGCACAAATTTCCCGAATGGAGGAGAACGTGCCTCTAGAGTCGACCTACTGATACCTACGTGTAGGGATCGTAGATCTTCTTAAATCGCGTGCAGCCAGCGAGTTCGCGGCCGCCCACGAAGTCGTCTACCACTATGCTCTACCGGGTTCTCTGCTGAATATTGTTTTCGTTATTCTTTCTTCCGACATTCGCACTACGTGTCCGGTCCACTGAAGTCTGCCGTATAAAAAAGTTATAATAAAAATTACAATTTTGGCTCTGACTTACCAAGCGTATACCTTTTTTTTTCACAAGCGTCGTAGCTTTCTGCGATCTTCGGCAAAGAATTTTGGCACATCCTAGGCTATACTTTTACGACATCGGTTATATTGCATAGGACGATTTTGAGCAACTTTCAGAAGAAAAAATGCAAAAAGTATGTTCTCTTTTGTAAAATCCCATATTATCTTCGCAGCACCAAATCGATGTCACCACTTTAAGCACACGCAAAGTTGCAGTTGCAAAGTACATTTGAATCAATTTCAATAAACATCACTGAACTTATTAATATCAACAATATGCACTAATCCAAATAGAGTTGCGACACCCAAAAGTAGGTAAAAACTGTGATTGAGTCTGATTATTTTATATTTTCCCATACAATGTTGACCTACCTTAGTATACAATTATAGGTCGAAGTTTCTATTTTTTTTTAATACATGTTCATATAGCTATGAAATATCAAACAATATGAACAATTTTTTTTATGTATCTTTTATTTCTAAATGTCTTTTTATATGTACATATGTTCATATTAAAACTTTATCTTTTATGGAAGTTATAAAAGAAAATAAAACTTTTATTCTTTTCTGATTTATAGAAATTGGTAAAAAAAGCCGACGGAAAAGAAAAGCAATACGTAAAAAAGTGTGGCTTTATTTGTAAATATTGGCTTTTGGCATTTCTCCTTCAATGCTGCCGAATATATTTCTAACGAGTAAATTTATGCGCACAGTTTATAAATTTCCAGCTGTGGGGGATCGTAGCAAGCCGTGCGTGCGGGCGGTTGTGTTTTCGAATCGTATGTCGTGTTTTTCTCGTGTCTGCGTTATTTGGATTTTCCCTTCCGAATCGTGAAACGGCTGGTGGTGCTACGCCATCCGGCGAGGTTTACAAGTAGTGCTTGCGTAGATACTGTGATTGCAGTTCCGGTGCTACAAGTGAAAGGTTCACGTTTTTCCGAGGGGGGTAAGCTACGCCATCCGGAAGTGTTTCGTTTGGAAAGTGCGCGTGACATTTGCCTGGACTGTCGACTTGGGCATCGTTTTGAAACGAATAATTCGTTATTGTATTAAGTTTTTTCGTGCCGAAATCCTGCAAATCTTTCATTTTCCGTATTTGTCGTGAGTGTTTGGGCGGTGCCGAATTTAGTTGTGTGGGAGAGTTGTGAAACTACTTCAAAAATGGGATGTTTATCATCGTGTGAGAATTTGTGTTGACTGCGTGCGCGACGGTGGTGAGACGAGGAGCAAGCCTGACTGCGCTGTAATGACGTCCCCCTTAACACCGAGAAACAGCAATTTCCAGATAAATCGGTGAGACCGTTTCAAACTACATTTTCATTTTTTCCTTAAGTGGGCATTTATAAACTTCGAAAACTAATTTTTAGTTACGCATCGTTTCCCTCGCACCCAGTTTGTTTCATTTCAGAGAGCGAGTAAAGGCGCTTAAGCCTAGGCATTAGGGCCAGGACACGGACCAAATACCTGTGTTCCATCCCAGGAAGCGAAGGACCAAGGGGTGACATTAACCTTCTTAGCATCGTCACCCCCATCGATTTTCACTTATTTTGCTTTCTCAAAAGCTGAGTGGTTGGTACGAGATGTCCCCACTTAATGGCTTTATTGTAAAAAAATAACGCTGCACAGTAGGCCTGGCCGCTTTAATGCTTGTAATGCATTTCCAATGTACTGCAAACATTAATAATGACAAGAAAAATGGTAGAATTAGTCGATTCTATCATTTTCCAGGATTCTTTCAATGAATGGCTGTGTATGTGTAGACTAGACTAGACTAGACTAGACTAGACAGTTTATAAATTTCCAGCTGTTCCTTGGAAAATGTTACTACAGTTTTTGAAAGGTAGTATCACAACATGGAATTCCTAATTATCCCATTTTTTGCCTTTCTGTTAGTTTTTTTTTCACTCGGTTCATGTCGGTACATTGTCCCAATGCTGCTGTGAAAATAATATATAAACCTGTTCAACATTTCTTAGATAGAAAGATAGATAAAATGTATACATTTAACCATTGAAAAGGCATGTTTTCGTGCTTCACTTCGGGTATAAACGAAATAAATTCAGTGGCCAACAGATTTTACTTTAATTGAATCTCAGGGGAATGCAATCTTTTTTTTCGTATCTAACTTTCGGTACAATAATGATGATCCTTTCATTATTCATTGCTTCAGCCTGTCCAATTAAATCAATTACTTGTGGTGGATGCAGGAAAAACAGCCGATTATTAGATGTTGATGTGAACAAGTGCTAATCTCATTAGTTGCACACGGCATGGTCAAAGGCTCTGACGATTGGTGATATTGTCGTCGCGGTTGAAACCCGAAGTTTCCCCACACCCGACAATCGAATTTTCTCAAAATCCATACGTGAAACCTAACGTCGGACGTAGTGCGCTGGACAGCGGACCTGGCCCTCTATCCAGCGCACTGTGCCCGACGTACGTCCGACACACGGTTCAGGAGAAACATCGATTTTCGCGTGTCAAAAATTCCGATTTTCAACTGCACGAACAATAACGTTTGGTTATCTATCATGCACATCCCCTGCCTGTGACAATTAACTACCGTAGTGGGAAAAGCCAATTTTCCGGTCGGTGTCAGGTATATTCTAGAGTGTAACCGGATCGTGCCCATAAATCTCACCCATGAGCTTCATTTTCAGTCTGGATCTCTAATTTAACGAATCTTAACATCGTTGTCATCATTGACGCACCCCAGTTGGAAATACCTACCCAGCCAGCCAGCAGCAGTCCAGTACGAAGAGTTCACCCGTTCCATGGAAACAATGTTCCACCCCAAAGCAACCACTCGTGATGCGTGGCATATTTTACTCTTCTCGGCTCTAAATCGCTACAGCTTTGATGTATTTACGGTAGCGGCAGCTCGGATGAGCTGAACCAGGCGGAGCGAGTGTAACTTGAAACGGAAGAAAATTGTTTATTTAATTAAATGCGGATTTGGATAACCTTTCACCTAAAAAATGCATGTTAAAAAAACGGTGAAAATGCTTGGATGAAAAGCAATCATTCTATAATGAAGTTTAAATGTATTACATAGTTTTATAAACTTTGCTTATTCTTTTTTGGAAGAGTAAACTTTTCTATTTGCAATTGTCTCGGAAACAATCATCTTCTGAATGTGAGATAATCTAGGTTGCTACTAATGCGAATCATTAGTTTTTCTCTGCGATCTGTGGCTTAAATGAAAATAAAAATCAACTTGAAATAATATATGCTTCGGGTGGTTTCATTGGTGTTTCATGGGTATTTCAAGATGGTTCAGGATCAGGAGCATTCCAGGGGTTTCAGGCAATGTTATGAGTGTTACAAGGCATTTAAGGTGCGTTCCATAAGTTTTAAGGGGTTTCAGAGGCGTTCAGGAAAATTAAGGGACGTTTCAGATACCATTTCTTACACTTCCCATTGAATTTGAATTCCCTCAATTCATTCTAAGAGAAATTAAAACATGTGTACCGGAATTCGGAAACCCAAATGCTAAACGCATCCTTAAGCTAGATTATGCTAACGTTGACCGATTCTCGCTAATTGTTGAAAGGTTCTCACCGATAGTTGAAATTTTAATTTATTTCTAAAGTCCCATGTGAGTTCAGAAGGGTTTCAGACGGCTCGCCACCTCTTCTACGAAGCGGAAAATCCACATTTCTCCGTTGTTATCCGTTGTTAACGATGTCGACCAGCAGCAGTTAGAGACGGATATCAACGGATAGATACGTATTTTTTTCAATTGGCAAGGAAGTGCCATTCTTCCTGGTTTCAGAGTAGATCCGAGAAACTTCCAAAGAAGGTTCAGGTATGTTATAGAGGCGTATCAATGCTTTTCAGAGAGTTTCAGGAGGATTTTGAAGGGATTTTCGTTGGATTGAGGTGACTCCCTGAAATCACCTGGATCACCCTAGAAAATCCTTGAAACCCCTTGAAACGCACCTGAAATTAAACTGAAAGCGCTTATCCCTTTGGAACGTCCTTGACCCTTCTGAAACCCTCTAAAATCCACTTCAACATAGGATAGGAGTTGCTGGGCAGAGGCTAGTGGATCACAATGATTGCGCAGCATACCCAGCCTTTACGGTGCCTCAGCACTCACCTGAACTGCTTAATATGATACCACGAGATTTCCAGTAGTGAAACTACCAATTAAATACTTTTTCTATAATAATTTTACTACTACCTACTTTATTCAAACTAACAATTTGAATCTACAATTTAGTTTTACAATAAGCACTTAGCTGAAATGCACGCGTCTGGTTCAGTTGAAAATTTTCTTCGATTTTAATTTCTGCTCGCATGCTTTGATCGCGAGTCTCACGTTGGGGGCCGGATCACAACGTCCAGTAGTCGTTGGTAGTCGTTGGCATGGTAATAACCGTGGACGACGTCGCCGCGCCAAGATACCCGAGCAAAACATCTAGTTGCAGCTACGGTTGGCAACACTACCCGACTAGAGCATGAGCATTGAGCATGAGCATTGGTGACCGTACATTTCGTACTTACTACTCCGTGATTGACCTGAGCTAGCGAAATTGCACAGATAACCAATAGGCTTGGGGCATGGGATTTGCCACTATCGTCAATGTACACGTTCCGAGAGCTCAAACTTTATTGGGTCAATAACGGCGCTGGCCACGTCCTTACGGTCTACCGGGAAGTGAAGGAATGTTAGTTCGATAAACCGTTGCTACTAGAGGCTGTATGTACTACTGGACGCTCCACAGTTGTCACGGGAAGGAGTTTTGTTAGTAGGGAGGGATTGATAGTTGCATAGATCAAGGAATAACTTTGGTAAGCGATGTGATCCATGCAGCTGTACAGTATACACACAAATGTGTCACTTCACAATTTGAAAGAATGGTGAGACCATGAAAATTTATGGAATGAAAAAGATTTTGCGCCACCTCGCAATTGAGAGGACTGCTTGTCATGAAATTGATATATTGAAACAATACTTTGTGCCGACACTAACAGTGACGGACCGCACACACTCAGGCAAAATACTGGCGCATAATTACGGATCAAATCAGTGTGGCCAGAATTTTACAAAAATACAGGAAAATTTATCAAAAATAAAACAATATTAATGAAAACTTGGCCGACACTTGAAGTGACGAACTTAGCAGTTCTTGTTGAGTAAATATATGACGGATGATTTTCAAGAAAAAAAAAACAAGGAACAAGCTCACCGATGATCAATCATTCACCAGAGCACTAAAACCGATACGATCGTGTGACACTACTTTTCTACACTCGCATGTACAGCAAAGAACAACACAATACTCCTGAAACGCTACCCGACTAGATGGGAAAAACAAAACTATTACAGGTTGTGTTGTCTTGTTACAATGATTTTTGTAACAACGGTTGTTATACAACATGTACCGTTAGTAGTTAAAATAACACAAGTTCAGACAAAATCATTCCAATGAAAACAAAAATAAAACAAGTTCAGATATAATCATCCCAGCCAACCATTCATTCATTTATTTAGTTAACATCAAATTCATGATAATACTGAATCAACAATTTGCCGCCATAATACTCGATTTGCAGCTGCAGCTCTCCAACGTCGGTCACGCCCAACACTCGCCAGATCACGCTCCACCTGGTCCGCCCATCGTGCTCTCTGCGCTCCACGCCTTCTTGTACCAACCGGATGGTTAGCAAACACCAACTTTGCAGGGTTGTTGTCCGGCATTCTTGCAACATGCCCTGCCCACCGTATCCTTCCAGCTTTGGCCACTTTCTGGATACTGTGTTCGCCGTAAAGTGCAGCGAGCTCGTGGTTCATCCTTCTCCGCCACACACCGTTCTCCTGCACACCGCTGAAGATCGTCCTTAGCACCCGTCGCTCGAAAACTCCGAGTGCTTGCAGGTCCTCCTCGAGCATCGTCCATGTCTCGTGTCCGTAGAGAACCACCGGTCTTATTAACGTCTTGTACATGGTACATTTGGTGCGGGGGTGAATCTTTTTTGACCGCAGTTTCTTCTGGAGCCCATAGTAGGCACGACTTCCACTGATGATGCGCCTTCGTATTTCACGGCTCACGTTATTGTCAGCCGTTAGCAAGGAACCGAGGTAGACGAATTCTTCTACCACCTCGAAAGTATCCCCGTCTATCGTAACATTGCTGCCAAGGCTTGTCCTGTCTCGCTCAGTCCCACCTACCAGCATGTACTTTGTCTTAGCCGCATTCACCACCAGTCCGACCTTTGCTGCTTCACGTTTCAGGCGGGTGTACTGTTCTGCCACCGTTCCAAATGTCCTAGCAATAATATCCATGTCATCCGCAAAACATACAAATTGGCTGGATTTCGTGAAGATCGTACCCCGGCTCGTCGCATAACACCTTCCAGGGCGATGTTTAATAGTAGGCAGGAAAGTCCATCACCTTGTCGTAGTCCCCGTCGAGATTCAAATGAACTGGATAGTTCACCCGAAATCCTTACGCTGTTCTGCACACCGTCCATCGTTGCTCTTATCAGTCTAGTCAGCTTCCCGGGAAAGCTGTTCTCGTCCATAATTTTCCATAGCTCTGTGCGGTCGATACTGTCGTATGCCGCTTTGAAGTCGATGAACAGGTGATGCGTTGGGACCTGGTATTCACGGCATTTCTGGAGGATTTGCCGTACGGTGAAGATCTGGTCCGTTGTCGACCGGCCGTCGATGAAACCGGCTTGGTAACTTCCCACGAACTCATTGACTTTAGGTGAAAGACGACGGAAGATGATCTGGGATAGCACTTTGTAGGCGGCATTCAAAATGGTGATCGCTCGAAAGTTCTCACACATTAACTTGTCGCCTTTCTTGTGGATGGGACAGATTATCCCTTCCTTCCACTCCTCCGGTAGCTGTTCGGTTTCCCAGATCTTGACTACTAACTGGTGCAGACAGGTGGCTAACTTTTCCGGGCCCATCTTGATGAGTTCCGCTGCGATACCGTCCTTACCAGCCGCTTTGTTGTTTTTGAGCTGGTGGATAGCATCCTTAACTTCCCTCAGCGTGGGAGTTGGTTCGTTCCCGTTCTCTGCTGCACCAACATAGTCATTTCCTCCGCTGCCTTGGTCCTCCGTGCCTACATTCTCTTCGCCATTTAGGTGTTCGTCGAAGTGCTGCTTCCACCTTTCGATCACCTCACGTTTGTCCGTCAGGAGGCTCCCGTCCATATCCCTGCAGATTTCGGCTTGCGGCACGTAGCCTTTGCGGGATGCGTTGAGCTTCTGGTAGAACTTGCGTGTTTCCTGTGAACGGCACAGCAGTTCCATTTCCTCGCACTCCGCTTCTTCCAGGCGGCGCTTTTTCTCCCGGAAAAGACGGGTCTGCTGCTTCCGCTTCTGTCTGTATCGCTCCACATTCTGTCGGGTTCCATGCTGCAGCATTACCGCCCACGCTGCATCCTTCTCCTCCAGAACCGCTCTGCACTCCTCGTCGAACCAATCGTTTCGTCGACTCCGTTCTACGTACCCGATAGTGCTCTCAGCTGCGTTGTTGATGGCTGCTTTGATTGTACTCCAGCAGTCCTGTAGAGGGGCCACATCGAGCACACCCTCGTCCGGCAACGCTGCCTCGAGATTCTGCGCGTATGCGGTGGCGACATTCGGTTGCTTCAGTCGCTCTAGATCGTACCGGGGCGGCCGCCGGTAATGTACGTTGTTAATAACGGAGAGTTTTGGGCGCAGTTTAACCATCACCAGGTAGTGATCGGAGTCGATATTAGCGCCATGATAGGTCCTGACGTCGATAATGTCGGAGAAGTGCCGTCCATCAATCAGAACGTGGTCGATTTGCGATTCCGTTTGTTGTGGTGATCTCCAGGTGTAACGATACGGGAGGCTGTGCTGGAAGAAGGTGCTACGAATGGCCATGTTCTTGGAGGCGGCGAAATCGATGAGGCGTAGGCCATTTTCGTTCGTCAGCTGGTGGGCGCTGAACTTTCCAATCGTCGGTCTGAATTCCTCCTCCTGGCCTACCTGAGCGTTTAGATCCCCTATGATGATCTTGACGTCGTGGTTTGGGCAGCGGTCGTACTCGCGTTCGAGCTGCGCGTAAAATGCATCTTTGTCATCATCAGTGCTTCCGGAGTGAGGGCTGTGCACGTTTATTATGCTAATGTTGAAGAATCGGCCCTTGATCCTCAACCTGCACATTCTTTCGTCGATCGGCCACCAACCGATCACGCGCCTCTGCATGTCGCCCATCACTATAAAAGCTGTTCCCAGCTCACGTGTGTTGCCGCAACTCTGGTAGATGGTATGATTACCTCTAAACGTTCGCACCATAGATCCTGTCCAACACACCTCCTGCAGCGCTACAATTCCGAACCCGCGGTCCTTCAGTATATCGGCGAGTATGCGGGTGCTCCCTATGAAGTTGAGAGATCTGCAGTTCCACGTACCGAGCTTCCAATCGCATGTCCCTTTTCGTCGCTATGGTCGTCGCCATTGGTATCGGTTCGCATTCTTCTCTTGTTGATTTTCCGGTGCTAGTCTTTTTTACGGCTGGCTCGCAGGGCCTGACACCAACCCACTAACCCAGGGAGCTGGGCTTACCTTCCCGGAAGCTACGGGTTCTGCCAGCCAACCACATATCGTAAATCATTGTGTGGAAAAAATCGTATATTTTCATATATTGAATCAGAATTGTATAATAATATGTATATTTGTTGACAATGATTGCGTTAAATCGCATTTCATGCAAATTAAATTTCAATTGCGACTTTGTTTCATATAGTCGTCTCCGATCATAAAAGTTGCGAGATACTATCGGTAGGATCGCACAGAATCGGATAGAATCGTGAAAAAAATATACATTCTTAGTGTCAAGCTGCAAGTTCGCTAGCATCGTATATCTGATTTCTTTGAATCGTGGAAATCGTCGCTTCACATCGTATATGAATCTGCTAAATCGAGCTTGCTACCTAAAGGTATGATGAAAATCGGTGAAATCGTATACAACTATAACAATGTTGTATATTGATCGTTTGCGTCACACTTGCGTCGTTATACGAAGTGAATGAAATCGTAGAAACCGTATATTTATTTTCAAAGTCGCATATGATTGTTACTGCACTTTTAATAGTCGAATCTCAATCTCAAAAATCTTAAATGGTTTTGTTTACATATTTGTATGATGGAGAAAAAAAAAATGGTATTCATCACAAATTTGTATTTTTGTTGTTGATGACACATTCCAACCATGGTAGCAATAATTTCAACCAAATATATATGTAGGTTTTCATACTAGCAGATAACTTACAATAGGTGATGTTTAGATTCCAACATCGATGTGAATTTCGGGCCTCTTGCACGGCACCACTTTTGCTGCCATTCAATACACAACAACAACGCTCCCACCACAAGTCTCGCACCGTATCATGCTAATTTTAATTCGTTTCATGCCATTCACTTTGAACTCTCTATTTTCAACTTGGCAATATAGCTGTTATATTCGTGAGACGTAGCTCACGGAGACATTCTTTCATAAAGCTAAATGGACCGAGCATGTCTGTAGTCAAACTAGAACTAACTATATTTCTGTATTGAGGATACACTGGGACTGGACGTATTCGAAGATACACTCATGAGAACCCAGACAGTTGGGTTCGGGCATTTTACCGACGAATCCTAGTCGTAACAACTCCTTCCCCCTTTAGATGTTATTTATTTAAAATAACTAGCTGGCTTTTGTTTAAATTATTTTCAAAATGTCTTAAGTTATGACAAACCGATTCAGAACGCTCCAAAAATATGAAACTTTACAAACATTGAAATTTGAACATTAAATGGATGAATTATCAACAATTTGGACTCATAACATTTAAACAATTAACATTGATCTATACATATACGCAAAACAACTGAATCTTATTCTCTAACAATTTCTTTTACAGTTGTACACTTCGCTTCTATCGCTCCAAAAATCATACCCCGGCAGTCCGGTCCTTGGGAATACTTATTGGAAGTCGGGCATCCTTGCGGTATCCACCTTCTTAACGTATCCTCCTCTGTTTCAAGCATCTTGTAGGGTCTTGTACGCCTTGTACCTACTAGCTTTACTGGGCGTATTCATCTTTTGCCGCCCAAAATAAAAGAAACGTAGTCCTACGTCAAAAAGGGCATGAAATGCAGCGGTTCAATGAATAGCATCGTCGCACCAAAAATGCTTTCTCTGTGGCCTACGAAACTCTGCATACACTATCACCGGCCTAGCTATTGCCATTTTCTGCGGAGCAACCAAACAAACTTCAAAAACCAAACACAAATTAGTCAAAAACCATATTCACAACAATCGTAACAAAATAAAATACATGAAGCACATGATACTGCAACTGACGAGTCCAACGGGTCCAACGGCGCTGATTTGTTTATCCTCTTCGGCGATGTTCACATGCTCCATAAAAAGTTGTGTGCGTGTCGCGCTTTTTCAACCTTAACACCAATCAATGGTAGCACTATGTGCGTGAGTGCTGATGATAAAATGGAAATAGTTTCTCAAATGGTACAATGCAGATTGTTGAAAAATGAAGGAAAATTAATAGTCCTTCATCATACTATATGAAAATCAATTGCATTAAAAGAAAACACATGCCTCTTTCACAAAAGAGAAAAAAACAAATGGTGAGCGCCAATATTACAGGTAAAAGCGATTTTCACGCCATGCTGCACCATAGATGAAAAAAGAAAAAAAAAATGTGCTATATACAAAATGGATTTTTTTTTTATGCACTAGAGATTATACGCCTTATTTGAAGTGTGCAACATAACATAACATGAGTTGCTCAGATTCAACTTTATCAAAACCAATCACAACAATTTACACCAAAAGCATAAAATACCGGCGGTTGTAAAACTCATGTAGTTGAAAAATGAAAGCAAATCACACTCCCAAGGCTCGCATTTCAATCCAGATAATGCTCATACTAAGGTATCAATCACAAAAAAAATCTCACAAATTTAAAATCACAAAAAAAAACTGTCACTACAAAATTTTCTTGCACGCAAATGTCACCAAAAACACACAAAAAATCATGCTTTTCCTGCAAAAATCACGCCAAAAGTTTGCAATAGCAAACAACGGTCGTGAAACATAAAAAATGCGGAAAAGCTGATTAAAATACATTTCACCTCGTCGACACTGTTATATTCGTGAGACGTTACTCACGGAGACATTCTTTCATAAAGCTAAATGGACCGAGCATGTCTGTAGTCAAACTAGAACTAACTATATTTCTGTATTGAGGATACACTGGGACTGGACGTATTCGAAGATACACTCATGAGAACCCAGACAGTTGGGTTCGGGCATTTTACCGACGAATCCTAGTCGTAACAATAGCCAATAGAGATATCGCGCAGTTCTCAATCAAAGGACCTAAGTCCGATTCCCACTGAACACCATTTGATTTTTTTTATTTGAAAATCTTGAGTCGTATATTGGTACTCTCAATCGTAATAACATCATGCATAATCGTATATTTAGACGGATAAAATCGGCGAAATCGTAGACATTTTTCGAGAAATCGCAAATTATGTTGGATGGAATCGCAGTAATCGTCTACAATGTTTCGATATGGCCTCCACTTTAGTATGTATATGCCTGTTTCGTGCATTGAATACGATTTCTTTGATGCTATATATATGCAATTTCGATATAGCAACCAAATTGCAGGCTGGGATAACAAGATTATATCAAATTTTGTTAGACTAAACTTGCGAAATCATAACAAAATTGTAACAAGTTCTGTTATATATTTCAGTACAAAGTTGTAACAAGGTTTGTTATAAATCTCTCGAGTGACTAAAATAACAAAAATAATCTATTTCTTTCGCGACAACACAATAAATCTTATAAATTTTAAAATATTTGTTCACAAAAATATAACAAAGATTGCAATACATGCGTTATGAAATTATATTGGAGCCAATAAATATTTTAATATGTACATCTATTTGAATAAATGAAACAAATTTCGTTGTAATATAGTAACAAAAATTATACCAAATTTTAATGCTGATTAATTTTGTCATGGATATTTACATGGAAAAATCCTTGTAACAACTATTGTTTATAGTCTGTAAATAGAGTGTAAATTTGTTCAAGACAGACCAAAATCACTATAAGAGTTAAAACTTCAAAGCATTGACCTTCTAACATTTTTTTTTAATAGGTAAATCATGATTTGGTTCCAATAAATGGAATTGTTTGCTATGTGATAATAGATCTTAAAATTAGGCATAACTGCTGTTTGGTTTCCAATCCTCCTCTCCTCTTCTTGGCTAACGTCCTCACTGGGACAAAGCCTGCTTCTCAGCTTAGTGTTCTATGAGCACTTCCACAGTTATTAACTGAGAGCTTCCTCTGCCAATGACCATTTTGCATGTGTATATCGTGTGGCAGGCACGAAGATACTCTATGCCCAAGGAAGTCAAGGAAATTTCCTTTACGAAAAGATCCTGGACTGACCGGGAATCGAACCCGTCACCCTCAGCATGGTCATGCTGAATACCCGTGCGTTTACCGCCTCGGCTATATGGGCCCAATGGTTTCCAATATAATCCGTAATTCTCTCGCTAGCTTAAAACCGTCCTTCCCGAAAAAGATTGAGAGATATGGAAATAACAACTAAAAACAGTAATTCAGTATGCTTCACCAGCAATTTTCGAACTGCTTCGCAGCCCAGTCAATGAAACAGATTTCGTCAAGATGATACTGCGCTTCCGAAGAAAATTCCTGGCCACATCGGGAAGCTGCAATAAGTGTTCTAGATTCAAAATGACTTGAACCGGGCTTTCTTCTTTGATCATATCGTGCTCGCTCATAGCCCCGAGGCAGTAAGATGAGCGAGGATGATATTTAATCCTCTTTTGATCCCTACTGGTGCAAATAGATTTGGAACTCGAGCGAGAACACGTTAACACCTTTTTGGTGATAATATTTTGGATCTACCTTTTTGCTACGTTTCGTGTGTTTCTTTCTTCATCTGGCGCATGCAACTCAGCAATGGAATAGTCAAAACTAATATTTGAAGAGGGTACAACAGGATAAAAGCACTCCTGGTTATTGTATCACTGTGATGTTTCCTGTGCATTGTACCATTCCAAATTTCTACATAACATAGATGTGTCCATTCATTGCGCAGGCACTATTGTGATATTTGCTGTGGTTGAAGTCCAAACCCATTGCAGTTACACACTTGCACTGGAAAATACTCATAAATTACGTAATGTAAAAGTAAAGGCGTGTGAGGTTACTTATTCTGTGTTGCAGGGCATATGTTTAATGCATGTGAAAAATTTCACTGAAAATAAGAAACGTAAGTTATGAATAAACCCTAATGTTTCGCAATTTTCGGATTATCTGAGATTACATGCAATTGCCCTGAACAACACATCTTGTTATTAGTGTTCCACCATATAATGATCATCAAGCTGCATGACAGAATAAACATTGCCACCGTAGAGAAAAGGCTAAATGTGCACGGCTCGTACTTGTTGCATGTTTGTTTGTTGCATGTTTGCATGCTGTGAGCTGTAGTAGGTACGGCTGCGTTTGAAATAAGTATCATGTGGAGAGACGCAGCATGAACTCGGGCCAGTTATCTGCGTCCAAATGAGCAACGATATAATATGAATTGAATATTACCCACTATGTGCAGTATGATAACCATTCTACACTATAGCGGATTTGCAGTTAAAAGTGATAAAACATTCGCATAGAGCGAACGGTTTCTGCAAAACAAATCAAAATAAATTGAAAAGAACAATGCATGTTATACGTAATATTTGGTCTTGTTCTATTATAGAATCCTAAAAACTTCGATGTAATATTGGCAACCAACTTGTAGGGTATGTATTCCATCATTAATCTCACGCTCCCATATTCATCCTATTCGAAATCAAGCGATTACGGCACCGATTGATTCCGTTCTTTTTGTTTTCATGGGTGCTCACTTCTAACAAAAAATACAAAAATAAGAAACAAAACAAACAGCGCTTCAATCCTTTGTTTTTCGTAGGATGAAAATGGGAGCCACATGCTTAGGATGGGAACCAATACCCTACATGATTATTTCGTGGATGATTTTGGCGAATCAAGAATCGCACGGATTTGAAAATTGAAGTTTATTGTATGCACGGAGGATGCGTACCGTGCAAAAAAGTTTTTGCTTCAATTTTTTAAAAACCGTGCCAATAAAATAATATGATCTCTCGACAAATCATGCAAAAATAAGAGTTTGAAAAATCATTTTGCATGGATTTTTACGCCCGTGCAAATCGAGAATCGGGTGTATAAAAAATGACCATCTGTGGTTGTCGCAGTGATACTTATTCACCACACCTTTTATGGTATAC
The DNA here is from genome assembly GCF_035046485.1 of Aedes albopictus. Lineage (NCBI taxonomy): Eukaryota > Metazoa > Arthropoda > Insecta > Diptera > Culicidae > Aedes > Aedes albopictus. Next base: position 449,670,957 of record NC_085138.1, on the reverse strand, counting down.
GCTAAAATATTCACATAAAATAAGAACATGAAATTATGCACTCCTCTGTTGCTTCCTTGCTACAGTGTATCAAACAATTGTCCGTACAGCAATTTTTTGGTCAAAATATTTTTTCATTTAAATGTGTATAACTTTTTTATACGTCAATTAAAAACGCTGAAATTTCGACCAATTATAACCCATATATTAAAGCTCCATTGGTAAAATTTTGAGTGAGATCGAATAAGTTTTCTGAAAGTTATAGAACTTTTAGTAAAACTTATAAGATTTTTGTACACATTTTTAAAACATTATATGTACTTGATGAAACTTTTTCATTTTTTTGGTTACTGCTATTTAATACCTAAGGCTTTCATATGCAGCTTTGATTAAGGTTTTATATTCACCACAAAAAATATGAAAAATCTGAATATGTCCAGAGAGTCATTTGGAAACTTATCATATTTTGATCAACAAAACTGCCAAGTGTTTTCAACGTTTTTAAACTCTCTTAATGTAATAATTTTATACAGGACCTACTAAACTACATATGTAGAGTAGGTCCTATGGATTTTTCGTTCAGTTAATGCACTTTTATTGGTGGAAAACGTTTGGCAGGTTATATTTTCAAAATATAAGACAATAAGGGCCGATTTCTTCACCCTGGCTTAAGCGTTAAGCCAGGTTTAACTATATGGGTAAGCCTGGCTTACGAGTTAAGCCGAGGTGAAGAAATCGGCCCTAAGACAAATTGACAAATTGAAAAAAAAACATCGAGTACATACTGAGATATAATGTTTTAAAAATGTGTTCAGAAATCTAATAAGTTTTACTAAAAGTTCTATAACTTCCAGAAAACTTATTCGATCTCGCTCAAAATTTTATTAATGGAGCTATAATATACGATTCATGATTGGTCAAATTTTCAGCGTTTTTGATTGACGCGACGCATACAAAAGTTATAAACATTTGAATAAAAAATTAATTTGACAAAAGAATTGCTGTACGGACAATTGTTTGATACACTGTAGTTGAACGCTTTATATCTTTTTGATTAGCAGATTTTCACACCGAACAGAAATAGAAATCATCATTTTTCCCTTATATTCAGTAAGGACCATAAAAAGGATATGCTAACGTAATTTCCACGAGATGCATTATTTTTTCTCGATCGAGAGATTTTGCACAGTAAGCATCCTTTGACTTGACGATCCTTTCAGCTCCTTACTGGGATCAAGAAAAATGCAACGGTTTCTAGAGCGATTCCTTGCCTGAAATTTCCACGCACCGAGATAGGCCAAAATATTTCTTGCGATCTGCGTACTACCTATTACTAGTTAAATTTTGGGTGCTTACTGGGACTAACAGGAGTTCTTTCAGTAATTAATCATTCTGTTTGCCTCTATTCCTCTAAAAATAAACCTTCAATTGTGTTGTTCCTGTAGAAATGACAATTGATGTATTCCGGAAGGATCCTTGGAAGAATTCTTGAAGTTTTTCTCGTGAAAGCCTAGAATCTATCGCTGGAGGAAACCCTCCGAGATATCCCAGTAAGAATCCCTGGAGAAATTTCTGTATAATTTACTGGAGGTTTTTCCAGAGAACTCTCAAATAATGGAGTTCTGGGAAAAATCCTGGAATGTAATCAATAAGAAATGTGTGGAGGAATTTAAGAAATTGCAAGAGATTCCTACAGTGCATTTCTTACAGAAGATCCGGGAGAAAACCCTGGGAGAATTCCGAAAGTGAATTCCTTAAGGAGTCCCTGGAAAAAATGTCTGGAAGAATGTTAGAAATTATTTGTTCAAATTAAGTCACTGCACAACCAAACTCGACTAGAAAATTATAACATAATTTTAACAAATCATGATATTTATAACTTATTGTGATATAATCACGTGCAACATCCTTGGTTTTTTTCAAAATACTATAACTCAATTATATCACATTATGTTATAAATGTTGTTTTATTACTCATTGTATTATAATTTAGTTTAGAGTCTACGATATTTGGTAAATAATGTTACAAAATTGCATCAAATTTAGATAGAAGCTAGTCCTGAGGCCAAAATTCATATCACATGTTGTTATAATTTCGATTTGATTGTAACAGAAAAGGTTATTATCTTGATTAGACCGGTGTACTTTTTGTTACAATTTTAGTTATTTTAACATCATCCTGCATCTAGTCTATAACAAAATAAGTTATAGAAAAATGTTATAACATCATAATATAATATGATATAAACCTGATATAATTTTCTAGTCGGCAAAACTGCGCTACCGTGACTCTTATTTAAATTGTGTGAAAGAATCTCTGAAGAACTTATTGTGAGAACTCCCGATGGAATCCCTGAATAAACTCCTGAAGAAAATGCCTGGAAAATTTTTAGGCAGCTTTTTGGAGAAATTCCAAGAGAAATATCCGGAAGAATTCGGAAGAAGATCTCTGATAAAATTCCTGAAGAAATCCTAGGATAAGTCATAAAAAAAATCGTTAAAGCAAACCCTTGAGGCATTCCCGGGAGAACTTCTGAAAGAGTCTCTTGATAAGTTTTGGAAGAATCAAAACTTCCCAAGTTTCCTGCTAGAAGATATTATGGAGATAATTCCTGGTTCCTGTATGCATTCCTGTACAACTACTTATCTCTAAGAATTTCATTGCGAACCGTTGGAATAATTTCTCGAAATCTTCAGGTAATCCTGGAGAAATTATTGGGTGCATCTCTGGAAAAGAAGATGAAATTTCTGAAGAATCCCCTGAAAAAAAAATAAAGAGATCCCGAGAGGAATTTAAAACAAAAAATCACCAGAGGAATTCCTGCAGCAATCCGAGCAAGAGTTCCCGGAGCAATCCCTTGGAAAATTCTTGGAGAAATTCCAGGACGAATTCCTGGATTAATCCCAGGAGAAATTCCCGGATGAACCACTAAAGAAATTCCTGAAGAAATTACTGGAGGAATTTCTGCAGGAATGACTGGAGCAATTTAAGGAGGAGACCGTGGAGAAATTCCTGAAGGAACTTTGGGAGGAATCTCTACGAATTTTTGAAGGACTATCTTTAGGATTTCCTGGAGGAATCCCTGGAGAAAATCCTGGATGAATTCCTGACGCAATCCCTGGAAGAATTTCTGGAGGAATCTGTAGAGGAATTTTGGGAGGAATCCGTAGAGAAATTTCTAGAGGAATTCCTGAAGGAATCCTTGGAGGTATTTCTAAAAGAATTCCTGAAGAGATTCTCGTTGGAATTTCTGAATAAATCCTTGAAGCAATTCTTGGAGGAAACTCTTAAAGAACCCTTGGAAGAGTCCCAGAAGGAATTCCCGGTGGAATTTCTGGACGAATCCCCGAGGAATTTCTGAAAGTATGCCTTAGGAATTCTTTGAAGCTCTAAAGAAATTCCTGGATGAATATCTGTAAGAATTCCTGGAGGAATCCCTGGATGAATTCTTGGAGGAACTCCTGGAAGATTCCCTAGAGAAATTCTCGGAGGAATTGCTGGAGGAATTTGTGAACAAAACTTTTGAAGAATTTATAGAGATTTTTTAGAGGAATCCTTTGAGGAATTTCTGGAGGAATTTTTGAAGGGATCCCTGGAGGAATTCTTTAAAAAAAGAAGGAATCCCTAAAGCAAGGAGGAATTGGAAATCCTTAAATCTCGAGCAGTCGCGTCTTCGACTACCTGCAACGGCACTACGTGCACGCCGTGTATCACAAGCGTCCATGCATTTTTCATGGAGCAACTGCTCCCGGGTTAAAGAATTTTTTGGATAAATTCCTGGAAGAATATCTGGAGGAATTACCTAGAGAAATTCTAGGAGGAATCCCTGGAGAAATTTCTGAATAATTCTTTCGATGAATTCTTAGAGAAATTTCTGGAGGGATCCCTGGAGGAATTCTTTAAAAAAAAATCCCTGGAGGAATCCATGAAGCAGTTTCAGGAGGAACCTCTGGAAAATCCCGGAGAAACTTCTGAAAAAATTCCTGGCGGAATCCCTTGAGGAATTTATTTGGATGAACTCCTAGAGGAATTTCTGGAGGCATCCCAGAAGGAATTCCTTCAGCAAGGTTTGGAGGAATCTTTGGAGGACTCCTTGGAGGAATCCCTGGAGGAATTCCTGAATAAATTCCCGGAAGAAATTCCTAAGGGAATTTCTGGAGTAATCCCTGGAAAAAAAAATCTGTAGGATTTCCTGAAGAAACTCCTGCAAGAAATAACTGTACGAATTTGTGAGCGAATTCCTGGATTTCCTGGAAAAAATTCTGGAGATATCCTTGGAGGAATTCCTGGAGTAATTCCTGGAGGAATTCTGGGAGGAACTCCAAGAGGACTCCCTGAAGAAGTTCCAGGATGAAATCCTGAAGAAATGTCTAGAAAAATCTCTAGTGGAATTCCTGGGGGAACTCCTAGAGGAACTTCTGGAGGAACGCCTGTAGGAATATGTGAAGAAACGTCTGGATGAAATTCCGGAGGAATTTCCTGACCGAATTCCTGGAGGAATCTCTGGAGGATAAATTCGAGGAGGAATTCCTAGGAAAATTGCTGAATGAATCCCTGGTTTTGTTACCACAAAGCTCTTCATTGTGGTATACCATAACTATTGCTTTAAAAGAAGCTTGTCCTATGCGGGCTGTCAGGACCGCAAGCGGTACTCCAGAAGTATCTTCGGATAAGCCAGTGTCTTGTCTTTTAGTTTTAAATCACTAGCATCCGCTCCGAAAGTTGTAACTCGGTACACCAAAACCTCCATTTAGGTAACAAGTCGGGACTACCTAAATACAGTTTTTACCTAAATGGATTCAGTTCATTACCTAAATGGATTTGAAGATTGAAAGATGTTTAAGAAGGGCGAGTGGCCTGCAGATTTAAAGGAGGCCATGCGGCGTTTCAGAGGGATATGATGGGAGTTTCAGGAGGAGGGGAGGGGTCACAGATGTTGTACCGGGGGGCGGGGTTGTCTTCAAGGGAATTTTCGGGGAGTTTCGAAGGGTCTCAGATACGTTACATGGGATCCGAGGGGGTTTTAGGGGGATTTCGAAGGCGTATCAGAAAGCTTCAGAAGTTTTTTTGCGAGTTTCAGAAGTGTTACTCAGGCGTTACGTAGGCGTTTCGAGGGTTTCTAAGCGGTTCAGGTGCGTTATATGGGGTCCGAGGTGGTTTTAGGGGGACTTCGAAAGCATTTTAGAAAGTTTCAGATGATTTTGGGCGAGTTTCAGAAGCATTGCTCAGGCGTTATGAAGGCCTTTTCGGTGGTTTCTGAGGGTCTCAGGTGCGTTACATGAGGTCTGAGGGGTGATATGTTCGGATAACAACAACAAGTCTATAGTTTTCTCACTGAATACTGACCACAGGTCACTTTATTGCCCGTGCTATTTATAGTCGTTATCAACAATAACAATCATTAAGTTGCTTTGTTTATTTATCTACAATGCACAGCTCATCATCAACACTACTACTATAAAATAGAACACAACGTTGATTGTCAACATTGATCAATTTATAAGCTGGCCGTGTTGCTAGTAATTCAAATTGAAACTTAACAATACCTTTACCTTTCAGTAAGATTGTTTAAACCGTAAGCTAAATAGTAACTTGAATTCAACATTAATCATAGTTCACACATTTAATTCACACTCGTAGAATTCATAGTTGGTACACATACATGTCATCTATTTTCTTTTTCTTCAATCTTGTAGATCTTCTTAGATTACTCGTCGTATCCGGAACCGATTGCATATTGGGTCGTAATACGCTGGGATGAAGTTCGCGAGATGCTGGTAGTGGTGGTTCGGGACTAGGAGTGAACCCTCTAAACTCTTCCTCGCTTTCTTCCAGGTGTTGATACTTTCTCTTCGACCCTCTCTTGTTGATGGCATCATCCTCGTTGATCGGCTTGGGTAGCTGGAGCGTCACATTACGCCTTCGTCCAGTCTGACTCCGAATCTTCACCTGCCCCTTGTGGGCCGAGATGAGGGCTGTTCCGATTGAGATCTGTAATATATTTTGAGAAACCCTCTTAATAAATGTTGCATCTATCCATTTTTCAGCGTCTTTTGTATTATGGTTCTTATAGTAAACCTTATCTCCTAGTTTCAAATTGTCATAAGGATCTTTATTTCCATCAGTTGAAAAGTTAACTTTCTTTTCTAATGGTTCGGCTAGGTGTTGTTTATAGTGATTTTTTGGATTGACTAAATCCAACACTGTCTTTGGTTTGAAATTCAAAACACTTTCCGATGGACATTTTCCTCCTTCGGGCAGGCAGGTGTTTCGGTAATTGAAAAGAAAGTAGTTAAGTTTATCCTGAAGATCCATACTTCTCATTGCTGGGTCCAACAAAAATTTCTTCAATACCTCTTTTGCTACTCTCACTAATCGTTCCGCTTGCCCATTGCTTTGGGGATGGTAGGGTGGACTTTTAAATACCTGAATGCCTTGTCTTTCCAGAAAACCATTAAAATTACTTGAATTAAAAGGTGGACCGTTGTCTGTAACTACTACATCCGGAAGACCAAACCTTGCAAAAAAATTAATGAACTCTTTAATCACTTTCTCTGCCTCAGTACCGTATTTCATCCAAACAATTTCCAGCCATTTAGAATAACTGTCAACCACCAATAGGAACGTTCGCCTTTCAAAATAGAAAAAATCAGCGTGAATTCTGCTAAATGGCCTAGAAGTAGAAATCCATTCAGAAGTACCTTTGTGAGTGGGAACAACCGATGTTTTTATGCATACCTCGCAATTCTTCACAAAAGATTCGATATCCGAGTTGATTCCACACCAATACACACTTCTTCTGGCCAGCTGCTTCATTTTGACGATCCCTGTGTGATTAACATGAAGCATTTGCAAAACCTTTCTTTGTAACGAAGAAGGGATAATAACTCTTTCTTGAAAAAGTAAGCATCCGTCGATTTCCTCAATGTCTTGATGCTGTGAGAAGATGTTTTTGAAGCATGGATCTATTCGTTCCGGCCATCCATTTTTCATAAAGGCTGCAACTTGTTGCAGATAAAAATCTTTTAATGATTCTCTAGCTACAACCGTGAAATCTAAAGGTAAATCTCCAGAAAAGTTTAAATTCTTAATATACTGTTTTTCTAAGTGTTTAGGTACTTCTATCTCCAATGGAAAACGCGAACAAAAATCAGCATTAGCCATTTTGTTCGCTGGTCGGTATTCAATATTGAAATTACAGATTGACAACTCCATTACGTATCGTTGAATTCTGGTAACTGAAATTGAATTTCGCCCTTCTTTACCGAATATCCCCAAAAGGGGTTTATGATCTGTAAAAATCGTAAAACTTTGACCAAATAAAAATTTGTGGAATTTTTTAACTGTCGATACTATTGCCAATGCTTCCAAGTGAAGAATAGGATAACTTTTTTGAGCCTGATTAAGTGAAAATGACGTAAACCATATGGGTTTTTCTACGCCATCAATGACATGTGATATAACTCCACCAAGGCCGTAGGAGGAAGCATCAGTACTAACGACGATCGGCTGTGTAGGATCGTAAAATGTCAGAACGTTTGCTTTCAATAATTTTGTTTTACAGTTATCAAAAGCCTCATCACATTTGAAATCCCACAAAAATTTAACCTCTTTTTTGAGTAAATAATACAAGGGACTCAAAGTTGTGGACAAATTTGGTAAAAACTTTCCATAATAATTTACTAATCCCAAAAAAGCCTTCAATTCGGTAGCGTTTCTTGGCTTTTGTGCTGCTATTATAGTTGATACTTTGTCTGGATTAGGCTGAAGTCCGTTGTCTGTTATGATGTGTCCCAAATATGGCAGTTGAGTTACAAAAAATTTACACTTCTTAAAATTAACTTTTACATTAGCTTTTGCTAACCTGTCCAATACCATTATTAATCGTTTGTAACAGTCGTCAAAATCTTTGCCTGCAATTAAGACATCGTCAAGATAAACGTAAACGTATTCAATGTCTTGTAAAATAGACTCCATCACCTGTTGAAATATGGCTGCGCTTGATGATGCTCCTTGGGGGAGCCGATTGTAATTGAAGAGACCCTTAATGGTATTGATAACTACAATTTTCCTTGATTTTGCTGACAACTGCAGCTGAGTATAAGCGGTTGCTAAGTCCAAAGAACAAAACATTTTACAGCCAGCCAGCGATGCAAATAAATCCTGGGCTGTTGGTAAAGGATAAGTGTTAGCTATCAAAACCTTGTTGATCGAAGCTTTACAGTCAATAACCAGCCTGATGTCGCCATCTTTCTTTATAATAACTACCACAGGAGAAGCCCATAAACTGGTTTTAATTGGGGTTATTATATTGTCTTTTTCTAATAAGCTCAGATGATCCAAAACTTTCTCCTTCAGGCGATAAGGCACATCATATGGTTTTCGAAATATTGGACGGTCCTCTTTCAAAACGAGCTCAGCTTCGAATCCAACAATAGGGGAAGAAAAATCTCTATTGAAAGTTTCACCATAACGCTGCTTTATGATGTTCAAAGCGTTTTCACGATTATCTTCCACTCTATTAATTGCACCAAAACTGCCAGATTGCGCCATTTTCAAAAAATTGTCTCGCCAACCACTGTAAAATATGTCTAACCAATCTCTTCCAATAAGAGAGGTAAATTGATGATCTCCGTTCAGAACTACTAGCTCAAGTTTAGCAGAAATACCATTTAGGCAAATAGAAACAAAAGCTTTACCAAAAATTTCTAAATTTGATCCGTTGATCACTACCAGGTTTTTACTGCTATTTTTCAAACCAACACCATTGAATTTACCAAGAAATTCTGTTTTGCTAATGACCGACACAGCCGAACCACTATCTACTTCCATTAAACATGTTTTTCCTTCTATTATGACTTCGAGCAGACAAGGTTTGCTTATTTTCCTAGCAGATGAAATCATAAGGCAGGGATAATCACCTTCTTCCTCACTTTCAGAATCGTAGTCTACTCGGAGTCTCTTGAAATAGTCGTGGACTTCTTTTGGCTTTGTGACCTCCTTCACCGAATTGACCGAATCTCCTTGACTATCCTTATATCGATAACAATTCTTCTGGATGTGGCCCCGCTTCCTACAAAAATGGCAGACAAAATTGGCGTATCTGCCCCGGCTCGAATTCCGTTGGCCCGACCTTGATCGTCCTTCCCGTCCTTCATATTTCCTATAAACTGCACGCGAATCTCCATTTTTACTGAATTTTTTGTCCCACGACCTACTACGGTCGCGATCATATCTATCCACCCTAGACTGTCTGTTCCCTAGGCGATTCTTAACAGAATTTACTCCAGCTCCAGCTGCTGTTTCGGCAAAATAAAGGCTGTTGTTGTTCGCCATTTCAAATCCCTTAATTATCCTTTCAGCCGAACGCAAATTCAATTCTTCTTCATTTAACAGTCGCTTTTGAAGCTCCCTATTATATACACCGAAAACCAATTGATCACGAATAGCGGAGTCACGAAACGCGCCAAAATCGCACGATTCAGCCAAATGTTTAACCGCCAGAACATAATTTTCTCCACTTTCCGTAGGGCTTTGCCGTCTACAGCGAAACTTAAAACGCAACATTATTTCAGAATCAATTTTGTCTAGTCGTTCTTTCAATTTTTTCGTTATTTCCGCGTATGTTAACGTCTTAAGATCCGTGGCTGGATACAAGAGTTTCAATTCTTCAAACACCGCTAGTCCCGCACAACTCATGAATATGTCTTTCTTCCGTTCTTCCGCAATATTGTTTGATGAAAAAAAATATTCAATTAACTCTACGTAATTCGAAAAACTGGTGCCGGGGACGTACGGGTCGATTGTGCCGATCAACGCCATTTTGACTGCACCGAATCAGTATTATACACAATCAAAATTAAAAGTTTATGGAAAAATGCTCATGCAATTGTCCACGTACCTGTCTAGCCGCAACTGGAGATGTCCTGATCTCGCTGCAATCCGCTGTTGACCGGTCGCCGGCTTGGGCCGTTCCTTAAAGTTGCACTTCCGTGGCCGTCGAAACCACCGTTCTCAGTACTAGTTATTCCTTCCTACACGTAACCGATTTGTAATTCCGTTCACAGACCCAAAGAAACACCACCGTGAAAATTGCTCAGGCGTCGCTTTTCGACCGGCTGAAAGCACAACAAAGAATACCACAATTAGAATGGCCTCACACAATAACACTTTCCGTAAAACTTTTCGCCGGACAAGATATCACCTTGTGCGAATCACCAACTGCCAAAGCCACTATTCTCACGCGGCCGGATATAGCATCACACTCTAATTCTCCGTATAATGACCACTTCTTCCGAAAAATCCTTCCGTATTCCACGAACCGCGATAACAATTGCGCTCCCGAAAAGCAACCAACTCCTTGCCAACGCTCGTAACACTGCCCACTGATATGTCTGCTCTTTTGCTTCTTTTGTTCAACCTTCACTTTCACTTTTATCTCGCCGCCAACTGATATGTTCGGATAACAACAACAAGTCTATAGGGCACTGCATTGTTATGATTTTGTATGGGATTTTGAAGTTTCTTGGCCTTGTTGTTTACAAAATTTCTGTAAGAGTGAAAGAGAAGGAGAGAATTTCATGCAGTGCCCTATAGTTTTCTCACTGAATACTGACCACAGGTCACTTTATTGCCCGTGCTATTTATAGTCGTTATCAACAATAACAATCATTAAGTTGCTTTGTTTATTTATCTACAATGCACAGCTCATCATCAACACTACTACTATAAAATAGAACACAACGTTGATTGTCAACATTGATCAATTTATAAGCTGGCCGTGTTGCTAGTAATTCAAATTGAAACTTAACAAGGGGGTTTTAGAGGGATTTCGAAGGCATTTCAGACAGCTTCAGATGATTTTGACGAGTTTCGGAGGTGTTATTCAGGCGTTACGAAGGCATTTTTGGTGGTTTCTGATGGTCTCAGGTGCGTTACATGGAGTTTAAGGGGGATCGAAGGCATTTCAAATAGCTTCAGATGATTTTTTGCGAGTTTCAGAGGTGTTACGTAGGAGTTACGTAGGAGTTTCGGGGGTTTTTGAGGGTCTCAGGTGCGTTACATGGTGTCCGAGGTGGTTTTAGAGGGATTTGAAGGAGTTTTATGAAACTTCAGAGGATTTTGACGGGTTTCAGAGGCGTTACGCAGGCGTTTTCGGGAGTCTCAGAGGTGTTACAGGAGGTTTTAAGGGTGGTTAAAGGGCCTACAGTTTCTGAAGGTACATTTTGTATCACAGCTCGTAAGTAAGCTTTAGGGAGATTTCAGCGGCGCTTCAAAGCGTTTCTTAAACGTTTCAGGTGGTTTCAGAAGAGATTCAAGACATTTCAAACTGTTTACGCTTGTAGATCCGATGACCGTTAGTCAAGGGAGCTCTTACAGATTCTTATACAAACATTGAACTTACCATTTATCAGCACAAACTTGCATGAGGCAGTGTGAGCATTATTTTTTCAATCATTCAAGCACACAAGTTATGCATGTAGATTCGATGACTTATGCTCAAGAAAATTCTTAGAAAACCGTAAACAGTCCCAAACCAACCCCATATTCCCTCATTGCTGCCCCCTGAGCACGCCCTAAACTCCCCTTGACTCCACTTGCAACTTAATTCAATTAAACCAACCTTATCCCTAATCTAAAGCATTCCAGCTGCTCTGAACACAATCAGATTCCATTTAGGTAACGTTACCTAAATGGAGGGACCTAAATAGATTTTACTTAAATGGATTCGACTTAAATGGAGGTTTGAGTGTATATAATCGATTTAGTGGGCACTTTAAAAAATTCTGGTTCCTTCAAATCCCAAGGAGCAAATGGGGATTCGCCTATTTTTCTCCAGAGGGATTTGAGTACCGTAAAACGGGGTATCATTGATCAGCGGGGTAACATTGATCGGCTTGACCGACCTCATGAAATGTTATGACATGTAATTTATGAAAATTGAATTTCATAAACATTGAAATAAATCGATTTTTCCGTAACTGTGTTTTGTAACGCAATGAGATACATTGACAAACATTCATCTTCTTCTCTTCTTCTTCTTGGCGTAACGTCCTCACTGGGACAAAGCCTGATTCTCAGCTTAGTGTTCAATGAGCATTTCCACAGTTTTTAACTGAGAGCTTCCTCTGCCAATGACCATTTTGCATGTTTATATCGTGTGGCAGGCACGAAGATACTCTATGCCCAAGGAAGTCAAGGAAATTTCCTTTACGAAAAGATCCTGGACCGACCGGGAATTGAACCCGTCACCCTCAGCATGGTCATTGACAAACATTCATGCATTGCATGAATACTAGATACAATATGAGGTTCGAAATCACTGTATTACTTCAATATGATATCCAAGAGTTGGATTTTATAACCGAAACTTCTATGAAAATGCCACTTTTCAATAAAATATACGATTTATTAAAAGCAGGCTATCAATTCCTTAAACCATTGCCTACCTTTAGGCGTTATTCGCGATTTGATGGATTTTAATCCTAAAATGTCTCAAAAAGTATATAACTTGTAAGAATTTGGACAACATATTCGAAATCAGCGACCCCGAATTAAGTAAGAAATTGTATTTTCAACATAAACGAACATTGATCACTGTCATGATCAATGTTACCCCAAATCAAAAATTAGATTAAAAAACCTATTTAAACATGTTTGAAAGTTTTGCAATACTTTTGCGAGCAGCTTATCAATCAGGGGGGCAGTACTTGTTTTAAAAATATAAAACATGTAACAAGAGAATTATTCAAGAAAGATCAAAGATTTTGAACCACTCTTTTGTAGTTTTTCTATTGGGTATTTCCATGGCGTGAAATAACTCTATAACTTTCTCCCAAAACAATTCCCAAAAAGTTCCAGATTTATCCGGCTAACCTCGTTCCTTCTAGAATACTTGAACGCATTGTCTATTATCACATCCGTGATGTTTGTTGGGCTAACATGCCTATTCATGTGAACTCACATGCCTCCCAATTTGGTGTTCACAGTGACTTCTTCTTTATGGCTCTACGTCCCCACTGGGACTTGGCATGCCTCGCTTTAACTTAGTGTTCTTTGAGCACTTCCACAGTTATTAATTGACGAGCTTTGTTGCCTGCCAATTGCATGAGGCAAGCACAATGATACACTATACCCAGGGAGTCGAGAAAATTTTTTTGACCGGAACGGAAATCGAACTCGCCGTCTCCGGATTGGCGACCCATAGCCTTAACCACAAGGCTAACCATCGCTGAGATTCATCCAATTGAAAATTGCTGATCATGGGGCTGCTTTTGCTTGGGTTATGCAAATATGTTGTTGAGTTTACAAAAATAGTTACGTAAATCAAGTTAGAATGCCTTTAAATTTAGCGTATCGAGTTTTCGGTTGCAGCAACGTCAGGAATCCAAATATTAGTGAAGTTTAGAAAGATCGTTCACTAATTCTCATTTTTTTAATTCTATGTTCAAGGTTTTTCTAAATCTCAAGACACAAAGCTTTGAAAGGTGGAGCTTCAAGTTTGAATCCACATGAATTCAATGCAAAATACCAAATAAAAGGAACTTTGAAATAATAAAAAAAGGTCCTCACACAACCGGCGAATCATCGATGATGAACGAGGTCGTGATTTCAGTAACCTGCCAATATAAAAACTTCACGTGGCAGGCAGTTTTTTTTTGTGTAAGCAACACTTTTCTGAAAAAATCGTCTTGCAAACTTATGCGCTATCTATCACTGTTTTCAATTCTTTGTTTAAAATCCATAAATATTTGATTCTAGTTCACTACGATTGTAAATGTTTGAAACAAAAATCTGCGATGGCGAGGGATTGGATTGAAGCGAAATATATGTGCCATAAAACGCGATTCTCAGAATCCTGTTCACGCCGTCCGGCTCAACCGATCCAAGAATACGGTAAAACCATTTTTGCTGACTGTGAATTGACCATGAAACAATTCCGTAACCCCACGAAAGTAAAACGCAAAAGCTATTGGATCCGAATGATATTGACAATGACAGAGAATTAATGTGGACCATCGACGATCGTTTCTTGTGTTGTGGAAAAAAAACACTCAGGTATGCATTTTTTTCGTGAGTAAAGGAACATTCATTCGAGTAACGGTAGCAGGCATGAGTGTCTTATTTCAGTATGGGAGTGGAGTGATTTGTAAGCAAAATTTGTTTTATGGGTGAGCAAGAAGCTTGTATCTGGATGTGCAAAAAGAAAAGTTTTAAATCTTCAGTTTTGAAGTTATGTTATACGGCATTTCATAAAAGTTGTTTTCAGCTCAAGAATCTACCTCATACCTTCTTCATAGGAATAATTGCGAGAGGACTTCAAGCCACGCCTCCGTCGCAATAATGCGGAGCACCAATGACAAGAGAAGAGAGTATATTTACAAGGATCCAGTTTGTTTCCGTTGTGTTGTAGCGGACACAACACGTTTTCGATTTTACATCCTATACCTGAAACGTATGAAATGTGATGAAATAGACTAAATTAAATATCTTATTATTGTATTTTCAATCCCTAATATTCAAAAAAAAAAAATAAAAATAAAAAAAAACATAATGAAGGGTTTTTAGTAATGCTTAAAATTTGTTTGGTAAAAACAAACAACGAAATAGTTGATACTCATAAATTTAAAAACTAGTAACGGTATTCAAATTGAATTCAATAATACTTGTGTGATTGCAGATGGATTCAATCACAGTGAATTCTTAGTTACATGGTATTTGATATGTCACCTAACTCAATTCCAACTAGCAATTGCATTTAATTGTTTATACTAACTAATTATTTCTTTATTTTTAGACAAAAATATTTTTTAATCCACAGTACTCAGTACTAGAGATGGTCGGGTTTCGGGTTTTCAAACCCGAAACCCGATCCGAACCCGAACCCGACGGGTACGGGTCGGGTTCGGGCTTGGAAATTTGAAAAAAGCTCGGGTACGGGTCGGGTCCGGGTTTAAACAATTTCAAAATGTTCGGGTTCGGGTCGGGTCGGGTTTGAATAATGTCGGGTTCAAGTCGGGTTTGGTACCAATGTAGATAAATCAGTATTCAGAAAAAAGTTTTATTTGTTATATCCGATACATTTAATGATTATTATTTAACTCGGGTTTCGGTCGGGTTTATTGGCAAATTTTTTTTCGGGTTCGGGTCGGGTTCGGGTTTGATCGACGAAAATTTTTCGGGTTCGGGTCGGGTCCGGGTTTGACGGAACAAAAAATTCTCGGGTACGGGTCGGGTCCGGGTTTTGAAATTGAAAATTTTTCGGGTACGGGTCGGATTCGGGACTGTAAAATTTGAAACCCGACCATCTCTACTCAGTACTTCAAACAATATCGAGTAAGAAAGAGTTAACTGTACAATAAAGGGATGAATGATACAGAATGGATAAATAGGCCAGACAGTGTTGATAATGTTCGTATCATTTTCAATTAAACGGTTTAAGGATGCAAATTGGCTGGTATACAAACTATGAACGGCCTAAAAACATAGATTCTAAATCCTTTTGATGAAATGTCTTTGTGTATCACTTTTAATTTGTTTTATGTTCAAGTTGTTATTTGTTCAATTGAAACCAAATTGTTGCCAAACAATCATGATTGTAGCATGCATAAAACATTCATCAGAAAACAAAGAACAGGTTTGCCAGGAAAACCTAATTAGTGCGATCTGGAATTCACTCTCCTGCCGCACGCAGAAAATAATCAAGCTGGTAAGCATATCTCTCAGCTGCACAGAGAGACGCGACCAGTAGGCGGAGCATATCAACCCTCCGCTTCCTGCACTGCTTCGTTGCCCTTGGCGACAGCATAAGAATGTGCAAGGCGCAGCATAATTACTCAATTTTACGATTCTGGTTGTTTATAGTTCCCCTTTCAGTTAGTTCATCCTGTAACTATACAATAATGCTCTCCCGTTTCACATTTGTTTACTTGTTCACTTGGAATATTCATATTCTGCACAATAATAACACGTATGTGTATATAGGCACACGTCGAATCGGCATGGTTTCGTTGACAACGATTTTGAGTTGAGCAGAAGTAGCAGAAAGAAATGTGTTGACGGTAAAATAAAATGACTCAAATAAGGGAACCGTATTAGTAATGTTTTTTTTTTTAATTCTTTTCAATCAAAATTGGGCAATTGGTCTCCACAAATATATATAAAAAAACATTGCTAGAGTCGAATGATGTTAGCGAGTTATACGAACCCTATAGCTACCACTGTAAAGATGTAGGTATTCAACATGACCATGCTGATGGTTCGATTCCCGGTCAGTCCAGGAACTCTTTTTATTTGTATTATGAGATTGCCAGACCTAATCTAGTTCATTTTCCTTCCATTACCAAAGCACAGAGATTTGGGGCTAATTACTGACTCTAAGACAAGATTGACACAATATTCAAACGGTTGATAGCTGTCCTGGCCATGTCCTAGCGACAATTGAGGGATGGAATTAGGAAGATTAGTTAGACCCCTAAGAAAAGTATGTAGAGACCTCTACGTCCTCTCAGGTCTAGGTGTCACGGGAATGTGCTTGTTATAAATGGAAGGGTTAAGTCCAAAGGATACGTTTGGTAGACGTTTAGGCACATTAACGTGCCTACATACTCACCAAATTATACGTGTTCCAGTAGGGGTGCGTGTACCAATTATGGCACTATCTAAGGAAAGCTATTTATACAAAAATAACGAGAAGACCAACGAATGTCATCAATAAGTTAAAAGACAGCTTAGTTTCCATACTTTACACGAAAAATATAGAAACGGAGCAGAAACTACTTTTAGTATTTATTACAGCGTGTGCCAATGATAGGAACCCTGTATACCAGTTATGGTTACATTTTTTAACTTCGGTTCCTTTTCGCACTATTTGCGTGCATTCCTTATGGGGTTAGCCATAACTGGTACACTATGACGAAAAAGGGTGCAAGGAAGCCGAAATTATAAGGAAAATGATTTATTTCTACCATGATTTGAGCAAAATGTGGAATTTAAATGAGTGCGACCATCTTTTGTGAACGTGTAACCGTTTGTTACTAATTTATAGATTTTTTTTAATTCGTGTTATTGTCCTGTGAACAGTCACGTCTCTAGTATTAAGTGGTGTAGGATTTGTTTAGGGTTAGTAGGCTAAAAGAGGGTCATTATTAGTAAGGCAAGTCAAATCTAAAATATGTATGAATGTGAGGGATAGCAGATTGTTCAAGAGTCCATATTGTAAAACTGTATAAAACTAGGGTGTAATGTTGCATACAAGCTGTGGGTACAACGTGTAAGTGGGCCAGCGGGCGAATTACACTAAACAGGTGGTAATAACCCCCCAACGAAGGAATCGAGGAAAATGGAGAGGGGAGGAAAACCTGTAAGGGGTCCAGACCTGTGAAGAAGCGCCATTTGCTTCACTAATAGAACGGCGTACGTGTGCTCAAGATCGTAATTCCAAGTGTCCTTAAAGATTAAAAGTGAGTGGTAACCGACAAATTTGGGAGAGGAACTATATTTCGACAGGTATGCTGTGCGCTTAAACCTAACAAAGTTAAACCTATTGACTAGATGTATAGTACGGTTAGCTAATTCCTCCCAAACCCTCCTAGGACCTTTTTCTGTGTCGCTATTTTCGCCATCTTGGCTGGTGTGGCGTGTCCATCCAGCAAGCACACGTTTCGGCAAAGTAGACGGAAGTCTGCTTCGCCTAAAAGTCAAGGATTGTGATTACCTCCGGTCATTCCGATTACTTCAGTGGAAGAGGTACAAGCTCGGGCAATTCCCCTAACCGACAAGGAGCTTTTCCCCTCTCGGCACGGTCACTCCGGTACCGTCCTGGGCCGTGTCGATTGACATCAAAGAGGGAGGACGCCTATCGTGCGGTCAGAGGACCGACAGCTCACAACAGACATCACAACTGTCGTGTTTATTAACACCGTTACCACCTGATCCCCGAAACAATCCATCGTCCCGTCAGCAGCATCAGCGAGCGCTCGCAGGACTCCTCAAGATCGTCAGCAGCAAGCAGTAGCAGTGTACCGGTACGTGACCCAATAAATAGCTATCCCACACCCACACAGAACAATAGTAGTAGAAGTAGAGCTCAATAAACCCGATCTAACCCTCAAAACCCCAATAGACCAGTTTAATAAATAAAACCTTAGATTACCTAAAAAGCTTTTCAAGTCCTTTCTCCACAATAGTCCTAGTCAGGTGACTGTACACTACACTTCTTGTTCGCGTAGCCCCGCAGCTTACCCGGTAGCAAGCCGACCCTGAGACCCAGCTCGAGGGGTCTCTTGTTACTGAGACCTTGCCCGGTTTTAACATAGTCACAATTGGCGCCCAACTACAACACGCGAAAGGTAAGCTGAGGATCGATTAAAATTAGAAAAATCTAACGATTTTAATAGGCTGGAGGTGAGTACACAGTTGTGTATGATCGTAGCTCTAACTTGCACCGACCAAAATTGTTCTATTCTTTTGGAATCTTGAAGACATTAGCCGTTCGCGGTTATAATTCGTACGTACGGCAGAAGAAACAAAACGTGCCTATTAGCAGTTAGATTTGCAAAACGGATTAAAAAAAAAAAAAACAAAGAGTAACTTATAGCATTTGAAAAAGGTCCTGAACGAAATTGAATTAGCCACCACACTATACAAACACTTACACTATTTGAACAGAATTTCCACCCTAGCTGTTAGTACTTACTTAAAAGCTTATTTATTTGAAATCGTTGAATTCGTCTACTATATCCTTATTTTAATATTAGTAATATTGATTTGAATTTGAATTTTTATTATTTTTTTTTTATTGTTATTTTTTCTGAATTTCTTTTGAATTGTGTTGTTTTAATTGAGCAATATGGATGCTGAATTTGAATTGAAGTATCAGCTGATGAATGCGGGTCATTTGCTTGGAGATGAGGTTGAGTACGAACTCGCCATACGCCAGATTCCGTTCAAAGTTGGTGATTCTCGTGATGCGAAGCGACGTAGATTGCGTCAGACGCTGAAAGAGCAAAGGGAAAAGAATAATTTTGAAGTAGTCTTGGCATTGTCATCAGATGAGTGTTTAAGAGATTTACATGTAGTAGATGAAAAATTGGCCAAGATTCGCGATCAGTTAGAAAATAGAAGAACGAAGAAGTCCGAACTGCCAGAATTACAAACCAGGCTCGTCCATTTGTACGCTAGGTTGATCAGGTTGAAAGAGAAGGTGGATACAGATGGACTAGAAGGTATTCTGTTGAAATTGTATCAAGAACATTTCACGTTCCTTTCGACAGATCCAGATGTGAGAAAAAGGACAGAGGAAAATTTGAGCAGACAGTTGACAGATTTGAGTATCCAGGATAGATCGCAGGAAAGCACCGATTCGGAGTCGGCAGAAGAAAACAGCTCCGACGGTGTACAAGAGGTCGTAAAGAAAAAGGTAAATGATAAAGATCGAAATACTAGTACCCCGAGAGAAAAACGAAAATGTAAGAAAGACAAAGATTCAGAAGAGATGTTTAAAAAGTTGTTAGAGCATGTCGACAGTTACCTTGAGTCCAGGCTGAGTAGTGTTAGTGGAGACAAGAGGAAGGAAGCCAGTTCTTCAAGCGAGGATATAGAATCAGAGGAAGCTAAGAGGCATAAGCGAAAAGAAAGAAGGAAGAGGAAAGATAGTTCATCCGATGAGGTCCAGGAAAGGCAGAGAAAAATCACGAAGGATCAAGGTAGAAGGGAGATGAGTCCACGTATGAGGAAGTCTAGAAATGAAAGGTCAGAAAGCGAGAATTTCAGTAGCGAGGAAGGTAGTTCCGAAAGATCAATGGAAAAACAGAAGCGAGTAAGAAGACAGCCACGGTCGGTAGTGTAGTGGCATTGTCCACTCGGCAAAATAGCCGAACCCCTTTCTAAGGGATCTGAGTTCGTTTGGTTCAATAAAGATATTAGAGTCAGTTCTATGACAACTATACACACAACCGGTCGCATTTACTTGATCTAAGAAATGTCTTCTTTTACATCTTTTACAGAATATAACAGTGTCGACGAGGAGAAATGTGTGTTAAACTTTGCGATGGGCGTCACGACCCCTGGTAAATGCTACCTTTTGGCGTGAATTTTCCATGCAAGTTTTTTTTTATTGGCGATAAAGCGTGCAAGTGTTTTTTTTTGTCATGTCGTGCGTTTAACATTAAAATTTGTGCATTTGTACCTACTTTAAGCGTGATTTTTTTTTGTGATAGTGGGTCAGTGTATCCAACTATTTTTTTTTTCACGTCCACCAGTAATTGTGTACTTTTAACATGACATTGAAATCGATTTTTTCTGTGTGTGACCTTTTTTTAATAATCACGACCGCCGGTAATTTTGTGCTTTTGGCGTGATTTTTATGGTTTATATTTTTTCCATTGAAGTGTGATTTTGTTTTTCCGTACCAAGTTATTCTTTAAAACATAGCTGTGAAATACTGCAATGAATTAATTTTTCTGTTTTGTGGCGTAGAAAGGCGTCTAAAACCCCTTTTTTGTTTCTTATTTTTGTGCTCGCCATTTTGACGTTTTTACGGAACAGAAGTGCATTTTTTGGTACGGTTTTGTCTTCAATGATGAATTGTAGTAGGAGATTTTTTTGTTCTCCATTTTTTTGACAATATTTGTCGTTTACGCACACTTTTTTGAAGACCATTTGCATTTCACCGACCGGAGCGATGATGTGGATTTTCTACGTATGATATTCAACTGTGGCAATGAAGCGGTAAAATCGGCCCAACCCAAGTGTGTTGTTGTTTTCGCATCTGATGGTGTTCGGCGAGATGCTTAGCGGAGGAAGGATCAAGCAAATTATTCACTGCGTTTTGTTTTCACCCGAGGCCGTAATGTTTTCGTTGATTTTTATGCATGTGCAGTTCAAGTGGGATCAAGTGTATCATTTGGAAAAAGGTGTTCCGTTTTGCCAGGAAGCTGCTGCGGGTCTACGAAACAGTGCCCGATTACGACACTACTACAAACACCTGGAGTGGATGATTCACTTGTGCCTTGACTTGTACATCAAATTTAGCGGTTTCCTTCTGATTACGTATATGGATAGGAGAGCTGCAGCTCGTTATACCTAAGCCGAGGTTTTACATGTTCCTGATGAAGGATGAAGCAGCGATGGAAGAAGTTCATTTATGTAGTTGCGGATACAGTAGTGAACAAACGCAATTAGACAACTACACTCGAAGAAAAAGTAATGACAAAAAAAATCTGTTTTCGAATTGTTGTATTGTGAAAAATTTGTACAATGTTTATCTTTCGAAATAGTATAAATGTACATGTTTTGCTTTTGCAAAAACTTAAGGGATAAGGACTGTAGTGGCATTGTCCACTCGGCAAAATAGCCGAACCCCTTTCTAAGGGATCTGAGTTCGTTTGGTTCAATAAAGATATTAGAGTCAGTTCTATGACAACTATACACACAACCGGTCGCATTTACTTGATCTAAGAAATGTCTTCTTTTACATCTTTTACAGAATATAACAGGTAGCAGAGTGGAAAATGAAGTACGATGGAAAAGACGAAGGCCGAAAGTTAAACAAGTTTATTACCGAAGTTGAATTCATGGCAGAAGCGGAAAACTTGTGTAAGCGAGACTTGTTTAACGAGGCGATACACCTTTTCAGCGGTGAAGCTAGAACATGGTACATCGACGGCAAGAAGAATAGAGATTTTCGAAATTGGCGAGAGTTGGTATCAGAACTGAAATTGGAATTCCAACCACCGGACATGGATTTCCACTACGAGCAGCAGGCAGCTCAACGTAGGCAGAAACGGTCAGAAAAATTTCAGGACTACTTCAATGCAGTCATGGAGATCTTCCAGTATATGGCCGTTGCTCCAAGTGAACAACGGATGTTTGACATCGTCTTCCGGAATCTTAGATCAGACTACAAAAATGTTCTAGTGGTTAAAGGGATCCGAACGTTGAAGGGCCTCAAGCAGTGGGGACGAAAGCTAGACTCGGTCAACGTCTGGATGTACCGTAACAGGGAAACAGAAGCTGCTCCCAAAACTGCTCAAGTCCACGAAGTTCGCCGAGATTTCTCCCGTAATGACGTTAGAACGGTCGAGAAGAAGTGGAAGTCTGATACGCAGACTGGAAAAGACTCAAGATCTGATCAGAGAACGGAAGTAGACAGACGGCAAACCATCCCGAAACGGCAGGAGATTCCGAAGGATGATCAACGTCCGGGATCGAGCAAATCGGATTTGGAATCTAGGATTGCGAACTACAGAGTTCCAGATAAACTAACATGCTTTAACTGCCGTGGAAAATATCATCATTATAAAGCTTGTCTTTCAGAGAAGGAGGTGTTCTGTACGGTTTGTGGATTCCATAATTACACCAAAGAAAGATGCCCATTTTGTGCAAAAAACGGACGAACTTCGGCGTAGGAGGTCGTCGAATGTTGCCGAAAAAGCCTTCAACTGTTTTTGTCCCTTATCAGCCGGAAATCAGTGAGCTGCGTTTAGATGTTGATGGAGATAATCGTCCATTTGCCAACATAGACGTTTTAGGAGTGAAGATTAGCGGTCTGCTGGACAGTGGAGCACAAATTTCAATCCTCGGGTTAGGAAGCGAGAAACTACTAAGAAGGTTGAAACTGAAGCTACTGCCAACAATAACAAAACTTACAGCAGCTGGCGGCTCAAGACTGGATGTCTTGGGGTACGTTAATCTTCCGGTTACGTTTCAGGGGCAAACAAAAATCGTCACTACATTGGTCGCGCCAGCAATGAAACGTCGACTGATTTTGGGTATGAACTTCTGGCGAATGTTCCACATTGAGCCAGCAATTCAAGGACAGTCAGAAGGAATAACAGAGACCATGGAAGTTGAGGTGGAAGGACACGGAGATCAAAAGGATATCCTAACGGCAGAACAACAAGCTAGGTTAAATGAAGTAAAAGCCAAATTCAAAGTATTTAGGGAAGGCGATAAACTCGAAGTCACGCAACTAATCTCTCACACAATTGAATTCACTGAGGAATTCAAAGATGCGGAACCGGTAAGATTGAATCCATATCCTTGGTCGCCAGAAGTACAAAAGTACGTGAATGAAGAACTTGATAAGTGGATTGACTCTGGTGTGGTTGAGAGATCAAATAGCGATTGGGCAATGCTGATCGTTCCAGTCGTGAAGAAGAATGTTGGAGAGGAGGGAGAGGAAGCGGTTAAGGTCAGGATGTGTTTGGATGCTAGAAAGCTGAATGAACGAACAAAACGAGATGCCTACCCCCTACCGCACCAAGATCGAATCTTGGGGAGGTTGGGAGCCTCGAAGTACCTGTCTACAATTGACCTCTCCAAGGCTTTTTGGCAGATACCATTGAGTCCTGAATCCCGGAAGTACACTGCTTTTCGGGTGTTCGGACGTGGTTTATTTCAGTTCACCCGTCTTCCATTTGGCCTTGTAAACAGCCCAGCAACACTCTCACGTTTGATGGATCAGGTCTTAGGCTATGGAGAGCTAGAACCAAATATTTTTGTATATCTGGACGACATAGTTGTCGCGAGTAATTCCTTCGAAGAACATATTCGCTGTCTTGAAGAAGTGGCGAACAGACTGAATCAAGCTAATTTGTCCATCAATGTCGAAAAGTCACGATTTTGCCTTCCAGAGCTTCCATATTTGGGTTACATCTTATCCAAAGAAGGAGTGAGACCCAATCCAGATAAAGTAGAAGCCATCGTAAATTTTGAACGACCATCGTCGGTGCGATCATTGCGCCGATTTTTAGGAATGATAAATTATTATCGTAGGTTTATAGAAGGCTTTAGTGAAGTGACAGCTCCGCTCACTGACCTCCTCAAAGGTAAGCCCAAAGTAGTTACCTGGACCACTAAAGCCGAAGCAGCGTTCAACATGCTAAAAGAAAAGCTGATATGCGCTCCAATCCTTTCAAATCCAAACTTCGATCGCCCATTCAAAATCCAGACTGATGCTAGTGACATGGCGATTGCTGGCATTTTAACCCAGGAAACAGACGGAAAAGAACATGTAATAGCTTACTATTCCCGGAAGCTCACAACCCCACAACGATCCTGGAAAGCGGCCGAGAAAGAAGGTCTCGCAGCTTTAGAAGCGATCGAAAAATTTCGACCGTATGTTGAGGGAACCCATTTCACCCTGATTACAGATTCGTCAGCCCTATCGTTCATTATGAACTCCAAGTGGAAACCGTCGAGTAAACTTAGTCGCTGGAGCATGCTGCTCCAACAGTACGATATGAAGGTGCAGCACCGAAAGGGGGCGGAGAACGTAGTAGCCGACACACTGTCGCGAGCGGTAGAAGCGATGGAGGTCACTGCCCGGAACGAGTGGTACTCGCAGCAACTTCAAAAGGTGGAGGAAGATCCTGAATCTTTTGCGGACTTCAAAATTGAGAACAATAAATTATTCAAGTTCGTAGCAACATCCTCCGATGTGCTGGATTACCGTTATGAGTGGAAGCTATGTTTACCAGAAGGATTGAGGAAGTCGGTTCTCAAAGAGGAACATGATGATTCTCTCCATCCTGGGTACGAGAAGACCATACTTAAGCTCAAAACTCGGTACTACTGGCCGAGAATGGCTGTGGATACGAAGCAATATGTACAGAATTGCGACGTGTGTAAGCAATGTAAACCTTCGTCAGTTTCGTCTAATACGCCGATGGGCAAACAGAGGCTGACCGATCGTCCATTCCAGATTTTGGCTTTGGACTTTATCCAGAATCTTCCACGGAGCAAAACTGGTTATACCCACTTATTAGTCCTAATGGACATTTTCTCTAAGTGGACCATGCTGACTCCTGTCCGGAAGATCGAAGCCAAGACAGTTTGCCGAGTAGTGGAAGATCAATGGTTTCGGCGATATGGAACACCCGAGGTCATTATTAGTGACAACGCTACAACATTCACTGGAAAAGAATTCCAAGCCTTGCTACAGAAACGCGGAATTCGTCATTGGCCAAATTCGAGGCATCATAGTCAAGCGAATCCCGTAGAACGCACTAACCGGACGATTAACTCTTGCCTGAGGACATATATGCAACCTGACCAGAGAGTGTGGGATACAAGAATCCCCGAGGTTGAAGAAATGATGAACACTACGGTGCATTCTTCAACGGGATTCTCGCCGTATCGCATTCTATATGGCCATGAAAAGGTGGTTAAAGGTGAGGAGCATCGGCTGGAAAGAAATGGAGAAGAACTTTCTATGGAAGCTAGGGATAAGTACAGGGAAGAAGTTGGTGGACACATAAGAGAAATCGTTAAGAAGAATCTGGAGAAGAGCGATGAGAAGCATAGGAAAGTGTACAACTTACGATTCAAGAGATTTGCTCCTTCATTTGAAGTCGGTCAGAAGGTCTTCAAGCGCAATTTCCGCCAATCGTCAGCGGCAGAGCATTACAACGCGAAGTATGGACCGCTGTTCACTCCGTGCACCATAGTCGCCAAGCGTGGCAGCAGTTCGTACGAGCTGGCGGATGCGAACGGCAAAGCATTGGGGGTTTTCGCAGCGAGTGATCTTCGTTCTGGCAGCGAGGCTCCACATCGTACAGCTAATTCAATCTAAAATAAAAATGTAATTTTGAGGCCAGAATTCATCGTAGACTACAGCCACCCTAAAACCAAAACACTGTAGGACCATGTATAGATCTACGACACGTGTGCAGATATAGGTTGTATGCCATCATCGTTAACCATAAGTTGCATTGTGATTCTTGTCGATGTAAGTTGTGTATATGTCCAGCTGTGCTTCTGTGGACAGTTATTTTTCACTGAAACATCATATAGTAATCGGCCTGTTTGTTTTGATACCTGTCTTTGAGGTCGTCGTACTCAGCATAGTGAGGTGCATATTGATACTCGTGTGTGTTCGATTCGGCTTCATCGGAGAGGATGAACTTCATGGCATGGGATCATTAGCGTAGTCCCAATAGTATGTATAGGTCTTCACTGGTATTGGGATACGTAAGGAGAGCCTGAAGTGAGATATAGGAGAATCTAGCTATAGAAAATGATCAAGCCAGTTCGTATGTTCCACACATAACCATTGTGTATTGTAATGGTAGGAACAATAGCCCAACAGTCCGTAGATTAACCATCGCCCCTATGAGAAAGATGGCGATGCGTCAGGGTCGAAATGGAGAAACATTCACCTACAACAACTTGTGCGCCGTTCACCTAGATATATAAATTAATCCATAAAAGTTCGGTTCTTCCTGGAGGTTGTTCTTCCCAACGTGTTGGCCATTTGCCCGATAGACCTAAAATGAAACTGTATAATCAGCCTAACATAGAGCTAGGAACAGAAATAAATTCACTCATCTTCTAAATCACGAAAATCATCAGCTAGGCGGTACGCGCGCGATCAAAGTTGTAGGTATACTGAATCGTCTTCTACTATAGTAGACCCAGAAACACGAAATAAAACGAACATCGGTTTCGTATCTACTCCGTTAAACGAGATATAGAAAATGAAGTACTAGATCGCTAAGGGAAAACAGACTCACAAATACACTATACAAATTACTGGTGGTATATTATGGCAAATTTCAAATTAAATTTAGCTTTTAGTTGCTCAAGGTTTTATTGTGTTAATGTGATAGTACAAAAAAAAACAATGTATTTTTAACTGCTACGCGACTTGTAATTTATCGTGTGTTTGTTTGGGAAATTTTACCGGAAAATGTCTTATTGATTGCTGAAGGTTTCAGAACGATTAAGGTTAAATAAATGTTAACTTCTGTTCAACATTTATTTTCCCGAGGTGCGAGATAGTGTAACCGTTTGTTACTAATTTATAGATTTTTTTTTAATTCGTGTTATTGTCCTGTGAACAGTCACGTCTCTAGTATTAAGTGGTGTAGGATTTGTTTAGGGTTAGTAGGCTAAAAGAGGGTCATTATTAGTAAGGCAAGTCAAATCTAAAATATGTATGAATGTGAGGGATAGCAGATTGTTCAAGAGTCCATATTGTAAAACTGTATAAAACTAGGGTGTAATGTTGCATACAAGCTGTGGGTACAACGTGTAAGTGGGCCAGCGGGCGAATTACACTAAACAGGTGGTAATAACCCCCCAACGAAGGAATCGAGGAAAATGGAGAGGGGAGGAAAACCTGTAAGGGGTCCAGACCTGTGAAGAAGCGCCATTTGCTTCACTAATAGAACGGCGTACGTGTGCTCAAGATCGTAATTCCAAGTGTCCTTAAAGATTAAAAGTGAGTGGTAACCGACAAATTTGGGAGAGGAACTATATTTCGACAGGTATGCTGTGCGCTTAAACCTAACAAAGTTAAACCTATTGACTAGATGTATAGTACGGTTAGCTAATTCCTCCCAAACCCTCCTAGGACCTTTTTCTGTGTCGCTATTTTCGCCATCTTGGCTGGTGTGGCGTGTCCATCCAGCAAGCACACGTTTCGGCAAAGTAGACGGAAGTCTGCTTCGCCTAAAAGTCAAGGATTGTGATTACCTCCGGTCATTCCGATTACTTCAGTGGAAGAGGTACAAGCTCGGGCAATTCCCCTAACCGACAAGGAGCTTTTCCCCTCTCGGCACGGTCACTCCGGTACCGTCCTGGGCCGTGTCGATTGACATCAAAGAGGGAGGACGCCTATCGTGCGGTCAGAGGACCGACAGCTCACAACAGACATCACAACTGTCGTGTTTATTAACACCGTTACCACCTGATCCCCGAAACAATCCATCGTCCCGTCAGCAGCATCAGCGAGCGCTCGCAGGACTCCTCAAGATCGTCAGCAGCAAGCAGTAGCAGTGTACCGGTACGTGACCCAATAAATAGCTATCCCACACCCACACAGAACAATAGTAGTAGAAGTAGAGCTCAATAAACCCGATCTAACCCTCAAAACCCCAATAGACCAGTTTAATAAATAAAACCTTAGATTACCTAAAAAGCTTTTCAAGTCCTTTCTCCACAATAGTCCTAGTCAGGTGACTGTACACTACACTTCTTGTTCGCGTAGCCCCGCAGCTTACCCGGTAGCAAGCCGACCCTGAGACCCAGCTCGAGGGGTCTCTTGTTACTGAGACCTTGCCCGGTTTTAACATAGTCACAAACGTGATCTGTTGTTCACAAAATTGTTCTTGTTGATTTACATCGTTAAAGGGTGAAAATCAACTATGGCGAATAATTGGTACTATAGCCATAACTGGTACACTGAGCCTACAGATGTGTCGCCTCTCGAGACGAAATTGTTGACCGCCTATGACGGGAGACGGTTATCCAGCAGCAATATCACACGAAAAAGATGAAAACATCACGCGTAAATGAGAGACAAATTCCGACACCCTGACGAGAAGTTTGCCCTGAGGCAAACTTCCACAGCAATCGCGAATTATCCTACTCATGACTACGTGATTCGCTAAATCATCATGGAAGACAAATATGTTGAACACCCCAAAGATCAATTTGCAAACACTTTCCGAGGTAAAATTTGCGGAAGGCATAATGCCACCAGTCGTTTCTCAATAGGGTCCTAAAATTAAAGACGAAATCTCACTTATATTGAATAATACGATCAAGCATGGTATTTTAATCGGAATTGTACTTTACTCGAACTTGAAAAACAAAGGAATAATGAGAAAATTTGAAATAAGTAAAATGGTATATAGTTCTACTTTGACATTTGAGGTCAACCTTGTGTGACTGAGCTCGACATTTTTCGCACTGGGATTTCAAAACTGTTCCTATCTGACATACACGGTGAAAAAAATCACTCAAAGTATGTGTTATAAGCTAGGGACGAGACAAAAGGCTAAAAAAATAAAAATTATATGTTTTCAACTACGGTTAATAAAAACGTCAAAAAATGAGTAAATATGTACTGTTGCACCATATATTGTGGTTTAAAACAAGAATCCCGATAGGACTTTAGGAGCCTATTCGGCCGGCCATATTCAAAACAACGCGATGCAAACGTGTCAGTTTCGAAATCGCTGCCGCTCCGGCGTATAGCCTGCTACGATCATTCTTGATTCAACTAACGTGATTCATGTTTTTTTGCTTCTTTTCATTGATGTTGCAAATCCGTGAAAACAGTAATATGTTTGATACAAAAAAATAGAAATTTTCTTGAAATACAAGAAATGTGAGAAAAAAATATCAGTACGTCAATCGACCATGAACAATGAATGGTGTGCTGCCTAATCCAACCACAGTATTAGTACTAACATCTTTAGAGGGTTAAAATGGATAAAATTCAGAAATATTTTCTTGACTAATTTGTTTAAAGTAATATAATTTACAGATGCAAACGAGATTATAGTTATTTTTAATATAATTTTAGTCGGATTTGTTTTTTTTTTAGTTTTCAAAATACACCTGATTATTTCAGAAATTGTATCCACAGGCCAGTAATTATAAATAAAAAAAACAAAATCTTGATTCTGTTTCGTACTGCTCGCACTGTTAGGAACCAACCCGAGTTTTTTTCTTCTTTCAGCCCACACCGATGTGTGAACATTTTTACCGTGCCAGGTCAAGCCGAAGTGGGAAGGGAGCAACCGGGAAGGAGAGAAAAGGAGCTGTTTTTCACGCTTATGAATGAAAGGCGTTATTTGAATCGTTTTAGTATGATCCAGGACCTCGAACGCGCCAGCTGGTGAAATTAATTCGGTTTACCAAAAGTGAAAATGAACTGACTCAAGTGAATAAGAAAACTAGTGCCCTTTGTTTGGCTGGTTGGATACAGCATATTAGCAGTTTGAAGATTGTGCTATTATCAATCGGATCAAATGGATACCTCAGGATTATCGCCGTTAGCAGATTTGGATTCTAACTCCACCGGTTCGGATGGCGTGAGCCAGTCGTTGAATAGTTTTGGAACAAATCAAAGTTTATATCTAACACAAAACGGTTAGTACTGAACGAGGGGCTGAGTGTTTCATTTGATGGTGATTTGAAGTGATGAAAGATATAGTTTCGTTTGAAATTGGAGAACGTGTTTAGTCTAAGGGAAATGTCCGTCCAAGCAGTATAACAAGCGTCAGCTGAAAGAATGAGAATATTTCGTGTAAGAGAGTTGAAGAAATGTGATTTCGTTATGCGTTAAAACACAGTCAAAGGTGATTCATTCGATTATGATACATGAACAAAATTAGGATGTTATAGAGTTATAGAGGTCCTAAATATGTCTGGATCTCTGCTAATAAATTGAGAACAGTAATAAATAAAAACGATCAACGATCGCCGACTCAATTATTTCAACATTTTGTTCTCAAGCTGAATAGTAATGAAATACATTGGTTCCATGATATTGTTATCCGACGGAACATTATATTTGAAGCACCATCAATACTGTCAGCCTAAATTTCATTATCTAGTGATGAAAATAATTATTCGGAACGAAATGCAATATTAGTTTTAGTGGTGTAGCTAATTGCCTCTTAAGAAATAGATCATCCTGCAACGTTATTATCTTATCACGTTTATTTTTCATTTCACGTTTTGATCGACAGAACTTCTCCACTATCTGATATGGTTTATTGAAAACAATCTATGTCAACCTTTCATAAACCAACACAATACATAAAGATATAGGGTATTGTACCATTTGGGCAGATGTGCCTATTTTGGGCACTTGCCGCTATAACTAAGCCAATTTCAGACCGATTGATCTGAATTTTTGTACAGAGTTATGATGGAAACCCAGGCGCAGTAGACACGGTAACACAACCGTTCGACCGGACAATATCCGTCCCGGGGTTCACGTGATAGCGGAAGAAAAAATAACACGGGATGCGATTCGTTTTACAACTTTACTCTACAACGGACTAGTACGGACTTAAACAATAACAAACATTTACTACACAATACATTCGCAACTATGCTTCGTTATTACATACATATCCAACATAATGTCATCGTCAACTGTCATCACCGACCAGGGGACTGACACGCACACAATCATCTTTGCAACCAGGGGGCTGTCACTACTATATTCCAACAAGTTAGATACTGTACGGGCCTAACTCTATACAAAATTCAAGCAATCAATCAAATCAATCGGTTTGAAATTGACTTAGTTATAGTGGCAAGTGCCCAAAATAGGTACACCTGCCGAAATGGTACAAGACCCTACTTTGTTAGACCGGTAATCAAACATCTAGGTCGGTATTCCAATGCATTAACTACCAGGCTTCATGAAAGGAACTTGGTTTACAAGTTGTTGAAGCATGCTGTTTCGTATCCCTACCCCACTCAATAGATATGGGTAATAAAAAAGTGTAAAAAGTTGAAAAATCATAAGCTTTGGAATAAAATAATATTTTTAAATTGTATTATGTTTTGTCATTCAATATGTTTGAAGATTTTGGATAACCTCGGCTTCATACAATAAATGAAACCTCCTGTTTCTCTATCATATAGAAGAAGAATTTGAGACTACTTGGTTTTACTGTTTAATTACTATTTCACAAATTTTATGGAATATAGGAATTGTTTAATTTCATAAAAGATTGAATAAAATTGGAATACAAAGTATAGAAAACTGCACAGACTGTTTCAAAAATTATACAAAAGTATTTGTGCGCAAATTTTGAACAACAATAATAACTGTTCCTTCTATTCATGCACAAAGAAATGAAGATATTTAAATTTTGGTAATCTAAATATTTAAAACACTGTAGAATTCGATTTTCATGTAAAACTTAAAAATGGTTATATTGATTTTTTTAAGCACGTTCTCAAGACTAGCACGTAATTGTCCTATCCATGATTTTGGATGTACTTCAAATATTATTCCATCGTTTCTTGGAGTTTTTTTTTCTAAATCTTATCAAAGGTTGCCCAGTGATTTAAATAGACATTTTTTTAGGTATTATGAACAGATCGACCTCCAATTTATAACAAGGATGTTCTATAGCAAAGAACAAAAAATTTATCCAAAGATTCCATAATAAATTTTCTCGGAGTTCCAGCAAAAAATCTCTTCTGGAATTGCAGTCAAATTTGTTACGTCAACATTTACGCCGGAGTTTTCTTCCAGATATGATACCTGATTACCACTGAGAACTTCTCAGAGACGCAAAAAAATAACCAATATAATTCAAAGGGATCTAAATCCATCAACTTCAAATTTTGTGTTTGTTTTTTTCTTTCAATGAATAAAACACCATTTTTTTAAAGTTCATAGTATAAAGTTCGTATTGCCAAACGGCATTCACAAACATAATGATAAATTATTTACTGGATACGTAATGCAGTAAAGGTTTTGCAATTAAAGTTGAAAATAATGAGACCTTCTTAAAATGTGAAGAAACCAATCTCAAAAGTGTGAATTCTATAATTCCCAGCCGGTTGCGACTCGTCCATGTTTTCGAAGTCTGCATCAGTTTCAGGGCAAAAATTTGATTTAGGCATGATTTACGAGTAACATTTTTCCTTTTTCTTCAGGACCCGAATTACAAGCTCATCCAAACGCGTTTTCATTTAGAAGGGTAACATATGTATATCAACTAACAAAATAACTTTTTCTTACGATTGCTCTAGTTTCTAGTATTTTGGAAAATAATCTTTTTTGTTGATGCCTTTTTCAATTGTTGGTCCTGAAACGATTATTTGTTTACCAACTTTGAGCTTTGGGGCTCATCACGCAGTGAGGTTCAGAGATGTTTGCTCTCTTTTTCCCATATCATGTCCAAATTTTGCACAGTTGTTTGGGACCTAAAATGGCATAAAAAAATGATCTGATTGATTCTGGTCAAATTTGAATTTTCCTATACAACGTCAGTAAGATGCAAACAAATTAATGGAACACTATAAAACTTATTAAAAATTATATAACTGTGTATGTAGTTTGAGAATTCAACGTAGTTGCATTTGATTTACACTTCTTACTGTTTGACTCATACATATTTAAAGTTTCTAGACTGTTCCTGAGATTATGAATACGCATTTTTTTTATGGCTGTTTTAAATGAGTTTCCTTTCTTACTGCTTATGTATTTTTTTTGCAGTTTCGCTGAAAATTTGGGAATATGACTAGCAAATGGTTCAGGAATTTTGTGAAAAAAATATGCCGACAATAAGTGTGCAGCTGGATCATATTAAAAAAATGAAAAATTTAAATGGCGTACTATGTCAATAAGTGCACCGTAAAACAGTTTATTTCCAAAAAGTGAACTGCAAGCCAATAGGTCTGAAAAACCCCTGCTTGAGCACAATGGTGATTGTTACTAATTTCATTATTATTGGTTTTATTATAGGTTCTAATTAAGCTCGTTTTGAATTTATAGATTTTGTTTGGATTTTTCTCACATTTTCACAAATGTGGTCCAAGTATATCTCTACCTACATATACTGTACTCTATTCAAAAGATTCCATAAGCATTTTCTAGTATGAATTCCTGAATAGATTTATTTGAGTTTCCTTCTTACATTTTTACAGAGATTTTTCTTAAAGTACGGAGAGTAAATAGTACATTTCATCAAGCATTTCTCAAGCATAAATTTATCAGAGATTCAAAGCACTATTTTCTTTGTTGTTTACTTGGAGCTTCTCAATTATTCCATTCGGTTTTATTTTCGATGAATTCGACTCGGAGTGCCAGCGCTTAATTCATTTTAAGATTCCATCATAAATTACTCCATATTTCTACCTGAAACTTCTTTAAAATTATTCAAATATATATTCAGGAATGTCTTCAAAATTCTATGAGACTTTGTCTCATTGAGACAATCAGCCATTGATTTTACCAGTATTTTTTTTCAATGAGTTGACTAAAAAATTTCTTCAACGAGTTTAAGTAATTCTTAGTATTCTTAGTATTATTCTAAACCTAGTACTTTCTGAATAAAATCTTTAGCATTTTCTCCATCAATTTATCAATTTGTCCTACCCACGCTGTTGAACGTGGTCGCGTCTTAGGTGCTGATCGTTTGATGGTGCTTAACGTTTATATTATAAAGGAATTAATTCCATAATAAAATCTCAGTTTTGGGTTAGCATAGCCAAGCGCATAACTTTTTTCATGAGCGTCAGACCACTTTTTGGTCTTCGACAATTATTGGTTGTTTCGCGAAATACGGTGCGCAACCAATCAAATAAAATAGCTTCTTGAAGGACTCCTTGCAGGAATTTTCAATGCATCAAGATAAACCAATTTCTAGAGAAATTCAAATTCCTTTCGAACTCCAAATCACCTCGTTGAATAAATATTTAGAATGAGTCAAAGGAAGCAAACCAGCTTAGTTTTTCGAAATCAAAATCAGTCAAATCAGTTGGGTTGGGCCAAAAAAAAACATTATCGCTACTTTTTGTTCTTAACCTTCAAATACTTTCTGCACTGCTCGAGAAAATCCTTCCATCGACTTCGTTTACCGTACCCGACGGTGCTCTCGGATGCTTCGTTGATAGCTACTTTGACTAGACTAGAACAATCCCGCAATCCTCTAAAGGAGCCACTTCGAGCCTCTCGTTCCGCAATGCTGACTCGAGATTTTGAACGCATTCATTGACAACATTCAATAGTTTCAGTTGCACTAGCTAGGTCATACCGAGGCGACCGTCGGTACCGTACATTCTTAATGGGCATAGATTTACCAAGAAACCGTTCGTTAGTTTGACCAATAATTGGCCAGGTAATGACCACAGTCGTTGTTAGCATCCTGACGACGAACGTAAGCCGTTTTCGTTCGTCAGCAGGTGAACGCTGAACTTTCCAATCGTTATCCTGTTTTCGTCTTCTGACTTACTCGACCGTTTAGGTCTCTCATGATGATCTTGACGCCGTAGTTTGGGAAGCGATGGTACTCGCAATCAAACTACGCTTATGATGCGTCTTTGGCATTATCAGTCAGTGGTTTGGCCATTGATTCTTAATTTGCACATTCTTTTATCAATCGGAAACTTTTCATACTTACCACTTTCAGACTTTTGTCGATAAAAAGTATTAAATTTGTGAAAGTACAGAATGTTTCACGAGCTGCAAAGACATTCAACACGATCGAAATGAAACCAAACTAGGGTGCGATGCTGTAATGATTTCAACGCAGTTGTCAAACTACCACAACTTGGCAAGACAGGGCAGAACTAGGGGCAGAACAAAGTTTTCCGGGACAGCTTGTGTCAAGCTTTGTCAAAGCTTAACTCAAGCCTAACTTTACCAAACACTGTATCTAACAAAATTAACGAGAGGAGAAAATCGAAGGGGGAGTTCGGTGTTCCCATAGCAACTCATACATTGAATATTCGGAAACGTGACAAATCCGGGTATTTTTTTCACAAATCATCCCCAAAGGTGAGTGATATAAGTAGTCCTGAACGAAATTCAGCGCCTCATGTAAAAATCTCTTTTAGTTTACATATGTTACATACGGTGTTTGGTAAAGTTAGGCTTGAACTGCTCTCATTAGTTTGTAACGAAACGGTCTCGGTATGAAATAAGAAGCACTTTGAACTGACGTTTTTTAACTGATTATTAACAGATTGGAGTGTATATTGCTGTGTGCGTTCAAGATGTAAATGGTGCCCAACTGCGCTCCAAACGCGGTAACACAGTGTTACTAAAGGCAACTTAGCAACCATAGTCAAAACCACCGCCAACCTAGGATTCAAAAGCTCCCACTGACATCGGGTTACTTGTTAGAAAGTCTTACCGCATTTAATGTTCCCGCATTTGGTATTTGCATCTTGAATGCACACAGCAATACAATTAAGCGGCGACCGATCTATTCACGGTTCAAATCAACCCTGAAAATGACAAACAATGATCGTTCGATAGTATCCCAAGCTCTCAGGTGAACCGTTACAGCTCCCCCTCCCTAGAACATTCATTATTTGTCCAACAAGTAATGATAGTTCGTGTAGCAGGTACGCTAGGTAATCCTCAGCTCCCCAAACGACGGTTTCTTTGAAGTTTTGTTGTTTCTCGCTAAATCCTCTTCGATCAAGAAGTCGTAAAACGCTTCAATTCTGTTGGCATGGCGCAGGTCCTCTCGGATGGGTTTTGGAAAATGTTCGGTAAACAGAGATAGGATTTCACATTCCGTAGATCCGTAGATCCGTAGATCCGTAGGATCTCACATCTTGCTTTACTTAGCATCCTCGCAAAATACGTGCTCATTTTGGAAGTTTTACCCTTTTGCTCATAAGTTCCATTGTGGAGCAGATTTTTGAATTCTCGTTGACGACGATTTCCCCAAAACTGTTTCAGGAAAAGCATTTTGAAGAGATCCCACCTAACAAACTTGTAATAATACATCCCATATCAAATCTTAGGTGACCCAGACAAGCAATCATATACCATGGTGATCATCCAGCTATCAGTGGCCATCAGTGGACACGCGAGTATTTTTCAAACCGTTGCAAAAACTCCGCTACTGTGAAAAAGTTACTGTTTGGAGTAAACCAAAGATGGTTAGAATTCTAACCATCTTTGAGTAAACCACGGCTTTTGAATGTTATTGGTCGTAATCGTGATATCTGCCCATGCCACTGGTACATATATATTCTCTCTCCCTTTTTGTTCTAGGCGTGGTACAGAATCCAGTGTGACTGTGGATGGCTGAAGTAGCTGTATTGACTGTTGCGAACAAACACTGCTATTGTTTCCACCATCGGCATCCTCCTCGGGTGTTGTCTATTGGAGCAGTTCGACACTGAAGAAGTTCTTGAGTATAGCTTCTAACTCTAGCTGACATAACCGTTGCTCAAGATCAAGAACTTTCTGGTCCATTTTCGATTAACTTCGGTGGGAAGTATATCCCGGTTGGCCCCCAGATGTAATGAAACGGTCTCGGTATGAAATAAGAAGCACTTTGAACCGACGTTTTTTAACTAATTTATTAACAGATTGGAGTGTATACAATTAAGCTATAACCGATCTATTCACGATTCAAACCAACACTGAAAATGACAAACAATGATCGTTCGACAGTATCCCAAGCTCTCAAGTGAACCGTTTCAAGTTTTATCGAAATTTAAGCCAAGAGCAATTATTTTTTATTCGACCACTTTTGGTTACGAACGACTGTACATAAATCTTTGTTTCAAACAAGAACATTTGAACTTTAGAGCAGTTTTAAGAGACTCTAATTATCTTCAGAAATATATTTATTTTTGAATAAGAGCATATTATACTCAATTGGGAAAATGTTGAAAATTTCAATGTAGGGTATTGGGTCCCTCAACAAGCATGTGCATCCCATTTTCATCCTACTCAACATATATATAAGCGTCCAAAACAACTGTGCAAAGTTTGGAAGCGATTGCTTGAGTCCTCGTATTCCGCATTGCGATTGAATTTTGTATAGAATTTAGTATGGGAAAACGAACTTTTTTGCATTTTACTCATAGGTTGAGTTCTTTTGTCTACTGCCATGTAATTGATGACGTTAAAGTATAACCTAGGATATGCTGAAAAACTTTGTCGAAGACCGCAAAGTGATCCGACGCTAGTGAAAAAAGTTATTCGCTTGATAACTTAGGCCAAACATTGAGATTTTGTTATTGATGTTATTCCTTTACATGTTAAATGTTAAGCACCACCGGGCAGTTCATAGGTTATCACATTTTTCACAAGTGTCGGATCACTTTGCGGTCTTCGGCAAAGTTTTTCGGCATATCCTAGGCTGTACTACAACGTCATTAGTTAGTTCGTTTAAGACAAAAAAAAATCAATTTATGAGAAAAATGCAAAAAAGCACTTTTTCCCATACTAAATTCCATACAAATTTCAATCGCAATGCGGAATTCGGGAAAGCAACCTTTCGTTCTCAAATTTTGCACAGTTGTTTTAAACGCTAAAAGGAATTTTAAAAGCTTTGTTTCAAAAAAATCGACTTTGTTGACCCAATCTCAGCACGCATGTATAAAAATTAAGGATTTATTTAGTTTTGTGGTGAGCTTGCTTATCTTAACCCTCTAATACCCAAATTTTTGATCATTTTTCGTCATCTAAAATCGATTTATACATGTTTTGGAAGATGATTCTTTTTAATTCTCGATTTCGTGAATTTCAGTTTTTGATTTTTCTAATTTTTATTTTTGAACATCCCCACACTTTTATATTTTTCCTAGAAGCCTTTTTGGGGTACGGATTTTTTTACATGAAAACATTTTGAGATTTTATGATTATTGTTGAAATATTTTTATTTTCTTTTCATAGTAAATTTTATTTTCCGTGTAATTTTAAGGAAAATAATTTTAGAGTGTATTCGATTCCTATTAAACTATTAACTAGGATAGAATGATTTGGGAAAAATTTAAAATATGGTAATTGTAGCGATTTAATGCAAAATAAACAATGACTTCTGAAAGGTGACTAAAACATCAATTTTCCAATGATTTTTAAAAAATGTAAATACGCTTTAAAATACACCAAAAACCATTTTGAAATATACAAAACAGTCCTAAATATCAGCCGAAAATAAAAAAAAAATGATTTTCCACGAAACAAAAATTACAAAAATGCTCAAACTATACCCCGTCTAAAGGCGGGGTTGGGTATTAGAGGGTTAATCGAGAGCTTCATAAACTTGAGTAATTAACCGTTAGGAAAAATCCGAGAAAGAACCCAGGTCAAAGTCCAAAAACTTTGACCCAGGTAACAATTTGATGCTGTGCAAACGTTTCCTCAACTATTTTAAAGCAGCCTTTATATGAACAAAACCTGAGCACAAGAGTTACAATACTTTATTCAGTTACACCATCTTATTTTGGTGATTTTATTCAACCTTTAGCTGTTTTAAAGTTCATTGAAAGGCTGATTCAAGGCTTATGCGCTTTATCAGTCATAAATAATTATTTTGGTGAAAAATTAAAAAATTGTTTTCTATTTACAGTTTTCTTTTCCTACAAGAGATGTTTAGGAATGTATAAAGTAATTTTTGGGTAACTGGGAATTGATTTCGGACCTCCTGATTTATAGTCACTCATCATAGCACCTACACCACACACAACCTTGAAAATGAAAGCGTTACTTGTTGTGTTTGAAATATCAAGAACCTAAGTTTCTAGTTAACCTAAGCTATCTGGAGCTGATACTCTCACTGTTCAGCATTCATTGTTACTAGGTAACTGTCCTGTAACTGTTAGCGTAACTTTTTTTAACAAATAATAAACGTAATAAATATACTATTTTATATGACATTACATCCCCCTCGAACCAAGCCCGCTACGCAGCTTAGTGTTAAATGGCTTTTTAGCAGGCATTCTTCTAGAGGAATCCTAGCAATTATAATAATAAGAATCTCAATTGGATTATCTAAAGTAATCACAGCAGGAGCTTTTGATAAATAACTCTGAAGGAATTTCTTAGGGACTCACTCAAGAAATCTTCTAGAGAAATTCCTGAAAAAGCCTAAAATGAACTCCTGAAGGAATCTCAGCAGAAACAACTGATTTCTTCCAGTTCATGTTGAAACTGAGGCCTTCTGCCGCCTCAGTTCCCCAATCCTCTATGCGGCTTCGCTGCATGGCTCGGCCGATATTTTTACTTTGCTCATTAGTTTGTATTTATCGCTAAATTCTCAATTGCTTTGTTGATGTTTTTCAATTGGAAATTTTTAAATTATTTATGGAAACATCATATTTATTTATGGAAAATTTGAAGTTTTTTGGTGAAAAAATGTAGTTTTTATTGCAATTATTGAATTATTCGTGGAAATTCCGGCGTTTTTATTGCTCAAAAATCAAGTATTTATGGGAAATTTTAATTTATTTATGCATTTTTTGATTTGTTTATGGAAATTTTGTAGTTTATTATTGCTCCCACCCCTACTTCTTTATTGGCAATTTCTGATTTTGTTATGGAAAATGAACAGTTTTTTATGAGTCGTTTATATTTTAGCCCTGGAGAAATCACTGGGGATATTTCTGACGAAACCCCATAAACCTCAGAAGATATTCTTGACACAATTGCAGCAGGCATTCTTGAGAATAAAATAAAGTTCTCATAGATAACAGTTAATTAATTTTGAATAAAATTATATAATGTTATAGACAAATAGATGTAATATTTGAATTACGTCAGCCCTGTACCCATTTAGCGATCACTTAAAAAAAAGGTAGTTGGACGACTTTTTGTAGTTGGGAAATTTTGGGAATTTTGCTAAAATTTAAGAAGATCGTCCCTAAAACTCGCCAAAATCTTGAATTTTATCAATCTGACGCAAAACCTGTATTCAGATGATCGAATGGTATTGTATTCAGCTTTTGATTTATGGAAAAAGATTTAAAATTGGTTG
This sequence comes from Aedes albopictus, assembly GCF_035046485.1. NCBI lineage: Eukaryota > Metazoa > Arthropoda > Insecta > Diptera > Culicidae > Aedes > Aedes albopictus. The sequence continues at coordinate 449,630,760 of NC_085138.1, read as the reverse complement.
AACAAAACGCAATATATTTGAATTTTAGTAAATTACATATTTTGAAAAGTTGCAAAACTCGATATTGAGCTAAAACTCAAAAACTGTTCTACTTAAAAATTTTTGAAGGTCGGTTTCGGAATCAGCACTAAATTGTGCTTCAAAAATTTTGGTCGTTGACAGAAGTTCACGTCTTTCGTTTTATTTTGTAAACTTGTGTTATGGAACGTTTAAGGACAAGGTATTTGGAGTACATTGCTCAAAATTTCTAGAGCACCGTTTTTTAGAACCGTTGAACGGATTTGGATTAAAATGCATCACGCTGTTGACAACCACTACTGAACAATTAGCGTGATGCATTTTCATCCAAATCCGTTCAACGGTTCTAAAAAACGGTGCTCTAGAAATTTTGAGCTATGTACTCCAAATACCTTGTCCTTAATTGTCTGCCCTTTGATAATACAACGTAACGAAAATAAAAATACAGTTACGTTTTATCGAGGCATCACTTTAGAGCATTTACTTTCACACATTCTCCATCAGTCCAACTTTGAAAGCATATGTAATTCTTCATATCTGTTGTCCATATGTTAATAATTCCCAGAGATTTAATTTATTTGATAGGCACACCGAAACTAAAACAAATATTTTTTTTTAACTTTCAGGCTATCGTGATGCTACCACCTCCATGAAAAATTTGTTTTTACAGGAGTTCACTGACAAGGACTATGAGAGAAAGTATAATGAAAATGCTTATCCAATCAAAAGCCAATCTCAATCAGAGGTAGCTTATTTTACAGGTATAAAGAAGAAAATAATTATATGAACTGGTACAATATTGATTACTATATTTGGCAGGTAAACCCGTAAATGAACTTCATTCAACCAATGTGAGGGATGGCACGAATAGTGTACAGTTTCTCCAGAATATCCCATCTCAGTTGAATAACAACGATGTGGACAGGAAAATTTTATGTTTTAGTCCAGAACAAATCCAGTGCATGTGTGAAGCATTGCAGCAGCAAGGTGATATAGAGAAATTAGCAACATTCCTGTGGAGTATACCGCAAAACGAGCTGATCAGCAGTAATGAAAGTTTGCTCAGGGCTAGGTGCATGGTGGCGTATCATCGAGGTGCATTCCACGAGCTATACGCCCTCTTGGAGTCGCACTTTTATTCTCCAAAGTACCACCCCGACCTACAAAACTTATGGTTCAAGGCCCATTATCGCGAGGCAGAAAAAGTGAGAGGACGGACACTGGGTGCAGTTGATAAATACAGATTGCGCAAGAAATATCCTTTGCCAAAAACTATTTGGGATGGCGAAGAAACCGTCTACTGTTTCAAGGAAAAGAGTCGCAATGCGCTGAAAGATTGTTACACAAGGAACCGATACCCAACGCCAGATGAGAAGAAAACACTTGCCAAGAAAACTGGACTCACGCTGACTCAAGTGTCTAACTGGTTCAAAAATAGGCGACAACGGGACAGGACACCACAAGCTAGACCGTAAGTGCCAAGACAAGCAACATGTGTTTGTAATTAGACGTTTCGATGTAATTCAGGCGTGCCTTTTTCCTACTTGTAAAAGGAATATCCAGCTGTGAAACTTTGTGTAACGGTACACACGTCCTTATTTCGGGTCGATTGTCGATGCACGTGCTGAATTCAAATAAGTTAAAAAAAAAACGAGTTTTGCTTTCCTTATGAATCTTCAACTTGATTCCATCCACACACGTCTTTCATTGATTTGCATGTTTGGAACTCATTCGACAATTATGTCGTATGCCATTACCACAAATATTGCTTTCAGTCGTAAAACTTAAAACGATTGATGATGCTGCGAGCACGCTTTGTTGTGGCTAATGATCATCAATTCAACGGCCATCACTTCATGATGTTTATTTTCATAACATTCAGGATGAATGACTTCTCTACTTCTGTATGCCTCGTGAAGATCACTACTAAATGATTTGTTATTATATTGTTTCCCTCTTTCTTTACATTCCGTTCCAGGGATATGATGATGCCGGTCCTTCCTGTGACTTCTGCCCAGATGGATGGCAGCTATCAGAGGCTGTTTAATGTTGCCAATTATGGAGGACATGCTTATCATGCAAATGATATGTACGCGGTTCAGTGAAAGTGTTCATCATAATCGAACATACGACATTAGCTTGTGCCCAGTGTGTAATTTTGTGGAACCGCGCAGAAAGATCGCTAAATTGGGTCTTTTATCGAGCAGCAACTTCATTCATTTTAGGGACAAAGGCAGACGGTGCAAAATTAATAACAGCATACAAAGAACATTGTGATAGGCGGTCGAATTGTTTTAATCAATCTTTTCCGTTGTAAATAGTACAATTAAGGTCAAAAATTGAAATAAAATGTGAAGCACGTGAAAAACTGACTCTGTGTCTAGATGTGTGTATGCCAGTGCACTATTATTTTTTTATGTGTTTTTACCTGAGTATTCCGGCGATGGTTGTAGTATCTATGTTGAGTTCCTGAAGGGATTTAACTATAAAACTATCAATCTCATATGTCCTTTAAATTTGTTTTCATTATTAGTTAAGTACAGTGTATCAAAAAATTGCCCGTACTGAACTTTTTCGTCATATTTTGGTTTTATTCAAATGTTTGCAACATTTTATAAACGCGAATGTTTGAAATGTTGAAAAATTTCAACAAAATTGCATTTTGTGCAGATTTTTATTCTATGAGGTGTATTCATTTAACCATATTTTAAATAATACTAAACATTTTCCAATTTTTTCCAAGTTGTTCTAAACTTAACTATATTGTTAAGATTTCATAGATCAACGATCAAAGATTTCATAGAAGAACCGAAATAAAAATACCAACCCAGCTTCGAAATAGAGCATCTTGAACATTTTCAACTACTTTCCGATACACTCCTTAACCCCACATTGCGACTGAAATTTATTTGGAATTTAGTATGGGAAAACATATTTTTTTTTTGCAGTGTACTCATAAATTGATTTTTTTTTACTAAATCCATGTTACTAATGACGGTAAAATGCTGCCTAGAATATGCCGAAAAACATTGCCGAAGACCGCAAAGTGATCCGATGCTTGTGGCAAAAGTTATACTCTGATTAATTTAGGTTAAAAATTAAGATTTCTCGGATACTTATTCAAAACGACGTATCAACATAGGATTTGCGTGTATTATACGTCGTTTTGAAAAAGTATCCGAGATTTTATTATTTTTGTTATTCCTTAACATGTTAAATGTTAGCACCATCAGACGATCTGAACGTAATAACTTTTGTTACAAGTGTCGGATCACTTTGCGGTCTTCGGTAAAGTTTTTCGGCATATTCTAGGCAATACTTCAATGTCATTCGTTAGATAGTTTTAGACAAAACAAAAACAATTTATGAGAAAAATGAAAAAAGCTCGTTTTTACATTCAATTCTATACAAATTTCAATCGCAATGTGCACTCAAAATATTACCAATGGTGCTTTACACATAGTATTTCTGAAAGTCATGCCAGAGATTTGAAATTTCAGGTGCTTACAAGACATTTTCTCGAAATAATTGAAAAACAGATGGTCCGGTCTGACTTAACGACGACCATATAAAAAAGTTAAGAACATTAGAATGACAAATGATTTTGACGAAAAATAGCTGTACAGGCAATTGTTTGATACATTGTAAATAATGGATGTCACACCATTGAATGTCTGCAGACATAACAAGCCAATAACTAATAATAATGACAAAATCCTTGTATATTGTCCTCCCAAGAAACAGAAGTAGCTGAACATCAGTTTCTTAAGCTAAAGTTTGCTGAATAGTGGTTTTATACAACTAAAATGTTTACTTGGCTAAGAAAGGTTTATGGCAATAACATGTAAAATTCAAATTTAAATAAAATCATGTTTCACTAACACTTTGTAAGGTTGTGTAAGGTTCTACTAAAAACCTTTTTACTTGAATCACTAGTTAAAAAAAAACACTGTTCACTTCTGCAAAAAGAAATACTAAAAAATGAAACTTTTAAAGAAAATCTAGAAAAGGACGAGCAAATTTCTTTTAATTCCACTACTTTGCTTATCTTCGGACAGATAGGCCTATTTTGTCTGCGACTTACAGACTTCTTCAGTGCCAAGTGCTCGACTTGAAGAAAACCTCGCATTCGTAATGGCATTTTCGATAATGCGATAATTTCATTCTACTTAATGTAAAACAAATTTGAAATGCGTCACTATATCGCTTAATTCATAGTATCAACTTGCAGTATACGGAAAATAAACTTTCAAGCTATTTAAGCGAAGGTAGTCTTTTGCAGTCTGTGAAGAATATGACAAAGCAAGCGAAAAACAGGCAACAAAGAAGGCGCGGCAACAACGCTTTGTGTTTTCGTTAGCAGATTATGACAAAGATCGCTCCCTAGTTTGTTCACAACAAAATCGAAATCAATATATGTCTCCCACTGATCATCACGTAATTTTCGCATTATTTTACAAAATAAACTCGGCTTTGTATTAGGAAAGATTCTGATTTAGTCAGATTGCTTTTGGAATCATTGACGAGAATCAAAAATATTGGCGGAAACCCCGAAATATGAACACACGCACGGCAAGCGATATTTATTTTATTTATTTTATTGCCTTCATCGCATGATAAGCGTTTGTTGCGAAGCGTGGTGGTTGCCAACATGCATCGCTTAGGACAAAACGTTTGTCATTATGCCTGATCCGTTGCTGCGTACCCTGGTGTTGTATGATGTTTGTAATCTGTGACCGTTGGGGTAATATGACCAATTCTGTATTGTTTTTTTTCTAAATTACTGTGAGCTTCTAACACGTTTATGGCTTCAATATTAGGTCAGTCCTTATGATACCTCATTGTTAAAATTACCCCGAATTCCCCTACGATACAAAGATAAAATCAGGATAGTCTCACCAAGTTCCATCGTCGGATGACCGTACTCATGCCTTGAATCCTTCAATTTTCTGCACCGAAGATAGTAGACTGTTGGCTACCAAGTGTGTATCAATTTTCATCACTTCACTTAGGGTAATGCATTCACGAGAAAAGAGACTTTGCCGAGCATTACACCCCAAGCGAGCTCGCAACTGTCGCTCGCGTCACTTTTCACTTATTCCGCATCCCTATCGAGATCCCCTTCGCCACTACCCAAGCACGCGTCACTTTTAACTTTTTCTTTCGCCGAACAATTCATGCATCCCGGCCGAGATCCCCATCGCAACTACCCACGCTTGCGTCACTTGTCACTCGCTCTCACGAACTGGCTCTGAAATAAACATTTGTAGTGTTCTCAAAATCATTTTACTGACTAATTATTGAATTTTTAATATAAATATTTGAGGGATTAACTTAACAGCGTATGCCGATTAAACTGATTATATAAACGTCGGCAATTTTTGATTATTTCATTCACAATTTCATGAAACATTTCAATAATTAGCTAATCATAGCTTACGCAGTTATTGAATCTGTTTAGTGAATACCCTTATTTGGCGTTCATGACACAAATTATCTGAAACGGGTCAACGGAAGCAAAAAAATCTGTTGCATTCGAATAATTAATAATTCTGTTGACCTATTCGGTTTGAAAAGGTCGAATCTACACTGCCCATATTCGCATAGTCGATGTAACCACCAATGGCAATGCCATCGTACAAAAGCTAATTTCTAACGCGTGTGCATATTTGTGACCAGTTTTATTAATCAGATCACAACATCTAACCCTTAGTTAGATGTCAACGTGGTAAAAATCTTGAAATTTATATTTATTCATTGTTAAAATTTCAAAAGCATGCTGAAAAGTACAGTGGCGCTTACATCGACTATGCGAATATGGGCAGTACATAGGTATCACAACAAACTTGCGACCTATTCAAATCGAAAGCCAGCTTTGCTTGATACTTCGGCAGAAATATTCACGAAACCAATAAATTTTCATCGATTTTAAGCGTTTTTAAATGTTGGTTCGAAAAACGGAAGTATAGTGATAAAAGGCCAGCTGCCACGGCCTTCATGGAAACATTCAAAAATTAGGTCCATCATTTTTCGGACATTTCCGACTCCCTTACCCCCTCTGTCCCGTTTTTTTCGTATACTGAATACATTGAGTGTCACCCTCCTCTCCACTAAACGATGGTAGTCATATTTGAATTAATATGGATAGCGTAAACATCAACAACCATGCGCCTCCATGTGTGTTTCAATCTCCTTGGAAACACATGGTTGGTAATAGGATCACCACCTTGATTGCAAGCACAAAAAACCATAAGTTGTCATTTTTTTATTCAGATATCAAAAGATTTCCCGCGGGTTTGGCGGCCTAGCTTCTAGAAGGATGTTTTTTTGCAAACATATCTTGACACTACCCAAGTAACCATGACGCTGGATATAGAGCATTAATTTCGCTATATAGTGTATTATATGACATGCGATATAAAGTTGCTTTGTCATAGAGGCACCATTAAAGTAGGTTTATAGTCGAAAGTGGCGCTACTATTGTTGATTTAAAGCAAGCTTTACTGTGGTGATTGCAAAAGCATATAAAATGCTTGAACCATATAGCTAATGTAATCAAATCGTTTGGAATGCATACTTAATGCATCCTGTCAAAAAAGAAAAAAAGTATGTTTTTCATTCTTCTATCTATTTTTATCTTCTCATACCTGCTCCGATACTCTCAGTTTGATGTTTTTTATTGTATTATGGGAATTGAACCTGGACTGCTGAAACTCGGACGCGCTAATGCTGTGTGCTACGATACCATGTATTTTGCACCTGGAAAAATGTGCAACATAAGGTAACGTATTTAGCTCGTGCCTTATTGAGTTGTGTTTTCACCAACTCTAAAAAAATGTGCTGAGGTCTGAATTCCATCAGTTATCTTACTCTCGAATATAAATTCGTCTGTGTTGATTCTGCTTTTTTTTGGTTTTCATACGTGCTCACTTCTAAAATTCTATAAATGAGAAACAATACAAACAGTGCTTTTATCCTTCCTTTTATGAAATCAACCAAGTGTTAAATATGGAAACCATTACCCCACATCATTTTTGTTCCCTCAGCATCTGATTGTATTCATGTCCTAACCAGAAACCCAAAAAACCATACATAATATAAATTTTCAAGCAGCAACATCTGAGCATGATTATCTAAGTGCTACGTAGCAATTCATGAAAATTTTGGTTTGTTTTTATTTTGTTTTGAATGGTTCTGCTTCTAAAAATGTTTTACATTTTTTTCCGAACTGAGGGGTATTTTTCTGTTTACAAACTTTAGTAAAGGCATATATTTAGTAATACATGCTTGCATTATTGATTGCTATAAAGCTTTTAACATGGTACAGGCATACCTCGATAGTACGTACACCACCGCTTCGTTTAGTGTACGTACTATCGAAACGTACGTACTATCGAATCACAATATTTTATTTCAAATTTCATTTTTAAATCAAAGAATGTTATTTCTAGAACGTCAGGATTGCCAAAAAATTACATGTGGCCTAAGGGTCCGTTTATTAATTACGTAATTTTGCTTGATAGCATCCTATATCTTTATTGGAAAAATCTTCTTGTGCTCTGGGGATGCTTCGTAGAGACATCTCGTCTCTGGGAACTTAGATTGATTTTATTTGAGTTATCTTTTAGAACCATCCAAACTGGTCTAGATATAAATGAATCGATCTAGATCAGTTATATCTTGTTAAGAAAAATATTCTAGATGTATTTTCTTCTGCAACATTAATTGCCGTGATATTTTCAAAATCTTCTGAACGTTGCTTCTTCTAGGACTCCTCCAAGTGTTTAAATTTTTTACGAGAAGGGATTTCTAGAGGTATCCCGGAGCTCTTGGAGAAATCCCGGAACTCTTGGAGGAATTCAAGGAAAAACTACTTGATGAATCTTAGAAAGAATTCCTGTAGGAATCTCGGAATGAATTTCTGGAGAAATCTTGGAATGAATTCATGGAGAAATCTCGGAACGAAATTCCTGGAGGTATTCTGGAAGAAATTCCTGAAGAAATCCTGAAATTCCCGAAAGAATTACAGAAGAAATTCTTGGTGAAGTTTCGGAAGCAATTTCTTAAGAAATCTCAAAAAGAGACCCTGGAATCTCATTAGGAATCGCAGGATAAACTTCTGGAAGAATCCCTAAGGAATCCCAGAAAGAATTCCTGGAGAAATCTCGGAACGAACACCTAGAGGAATTTCGGAACTGAAAGAAACTTGACGAAATCTTAAGGGAGCGAGACAGCGAAACAATTGAATTGGGACAGCCTATATGGCAATGCAAGCCGCGGTTTCTAAAGAATTTTTCAAAGTTTTTGACATTTTGTGACTTTCTTGTTCACGTTTCGGACTTCAAGGGATTTCTTCCAGAATTTCTCAAGGAGTCCCTGGAATCCTCCAGGAATTTCATCCGGGATTTCCAAATAGTTTATTTTGATGTCTCTGGATTTTTTTTTTTTTTTGGGCTTCCAGATGATATTCCTGGAAATTCTAGCATCTTCACCCAGAATTTCTCTAGGAGTTCTTTTGGAAATGGTATTTATCAGAAATTCTTACCGAGATTTCTTCAAAAACTCCTTGCAACAATCAGTAAAGATTTATTCCTGGAATTTCATACGAGATTCTTCCTGAAGTATCTTCTGGGAATTCTTTAGGAATTGCTTCTGCAACCCTTCCAGAAATCCTACAAGATCCCTGACAAGAACTTCATTCAGTGTTCCTCTAAATGTTTTTCCAAGATCCCTCCAGGAACTTCTTACGTTTTTTTTTCGGGAGCTTCTTATGATTCAAGTATTCCTTCTGAGATTCCTACAATAATTTCACCAGGTAATCTTTCTGGAATTTTTCCAGGATTCTTTCGAAAATTTCTTCCGGAATTCCTCCGGTAATTTCTTCTAGGGAATTACTTTTCAAGAACTTCTTCCGGGATTCCTCTGAGAGCTTCTTCTGGGAATTCTTTCAGAAACTGATTGAGGGATATCTTCGAGAACTCTTTCCAGAAATCATCTAGGGACCTTTTTTTGGTTTCTACCAAGAGCTCCGTCAGGAATTCTTGCAGACCCTTCTGGAATTCTTTCAGATGTTTGTAATGGAAATCCTCCTGGAGTTTATCATGAACTTTTTGGATTATTTTATTAATGGAATTCCTCATGTAGTTCCTGTAGGATTTCCTTGAATAAACATAGGAAAAAGCAACTTAGTTATAGCTCCCTGAAGAATCACATAAATCCTAGAGGGATTCTAGAATATGTTTGTGGAGAAACCACGGACAGAATACCTGGAAGAGTTACAGGAAAAATTACTAAGGTAATCCTAGAAGGAGTGATGCTGAAGGAATATAAGAATTGATTTCTACAGAAATCCAGGAATCTCTGGAAGAATCTCGTGGAACTTCCTGGAACAATCCTGGCAAGAGCTTTTGACGGAACTCCAGACGGATCCTCTCAAGGAATCTCAGAAAAAAAAACTCCTGGAAAACCCCAGAGGGAACTTCTGATGGAATCCTAAATAAACTTCTGGAAGAATCTCAGTAAGAGTTTACGGAATCCCGGAAGATTGCTCTGGAGCAAATTTGTGGACAAATCACGAGGGGAGTCCCATATGGCATTCTTGTGGAATCCCAGAAGGAACTTCATGAGGTGAGCCACCATGCCACCATCAAGTTATAAAACAGCACACGCACGCATACCCCCCTTTTTGAGTTAAATCCAACTACTCATGATAAGCGAATCGTAAACAACAAAGTCACGAAACGTCCAAAACTAAGAACATTTTCTTAGGAACCGCGGCTTGCAGTGCCCTACGGTACTCAAAGTTGTTTAAATTTCCAAACTCATGGAAAACTGTCAAATATTTCACACGTATCGCAAAAAAAAACGTTATTTGTTGGAAAACGAAAAAAAAATAACAAGTAAGTGAACTGAAATCAATGGTTTGGATAAGTAACTTGATGCGTTTGATTTATGTTTTGAAGAGAATTCTTCGCTGTCAAATTTAGTTTTTTTTTATTACCACGCAAAATAGAACCATCATGTGCTTTTTTATTTTATTACGACATTCTATTGGTAAAGAAAACGATTAGTTAATAACTGTGCAAGTGCTTATCAACCACTAAGCTGAGAAGCAGTCCTCCTCAGTTGGGATGTAACGCCAGAATGATGATGCCAGATATTATGACTGGCAAAAAATTACATAGATATTAGCAAAGAATACTGCAATCATTACATTAAACGTATTCGCTCATGCTCATTTTGCTATATTTTAAAACTGATTAATGAAAATCCGTGTTATAGGAGTCTGTATAACATAAATTCATAGTATCCGAGTCTTTGCTTTTCGTCTACTGATGATTCGAACTCATTTTTGTAGATTGAAAGTTAACTTAATTTTGGTGTACGTACTATCGAGGCAAAATGTACGTACTATCGAGGGTACGTACTATCGAGGGTACGCACTATCGAGGGTACGTACTATCGAGGTACGCCTGTAATGCAATGAAGCATTACACAACGGCCCTATAGAACTATACGGAACTGTCAAAATCTCGTAATGCTTCAATGCTTTCATAATGTAGATTAAACGCTTCATTACTTGACAGATGTAAAATAAAAGTTATCTTGCATTAGCTAAACTATAATACGATTGAATTAATGTTATGATATAATGCTTGTGGTTACTTGGGTATTCACCTATAGTAATGATCAAATCACATTTCAGGAATGATTTTATGAGTTGGGCCATTTTACCCCATTTTCGGATTTAGGACTTTGTTCCCCTTGCTTACTTAACTGTACGTAACAAAACGTAGTAGGCAGTAGGCACTAGGGAGGTTGTACGGCGTTTTTTAAACTGTCATCGTTTTCAATGATAAATAGTCTCATTTGCTTGAAATATTTGCTTGACATTTTAGCAGAAATATTCGAGAGACTAAAGCATGTTCAATGTTCATCGATTGTTAAAGTTGGTTCGTAAAACGGAAGTGCTGCAAAACGGCAATCTGCCATGGGATAAGATCCATGTTAAAATGTGGACATTGATAAGATGCTACTTAATAACGACATTGAAAAATGACGTCCAACATTTTTCTGGCATTCCGGACCCACTTTATCCTCTCTGTCCCTGTTCCAGAAGATTCGCTCGAACTCGAGTCGTCAGAGGGCTCACCTGCGGGACGGAAGAAGGACCAAAATCTTCCAGAAGGTTCGCTCGAACTCGAGTCGATAGAGGGCTCACCTTCGGGACGGGACGGTTGTGTCAAAGACTTTGGTTGTGTGGTTTCCTAGTAGTGTGTTGGGGAAGGGAGTGGAGGTCAGGACCAATTTCAGTTTCTCTCGGGTTCCTAACCGCCTAACACCACAGTCGCGCTAGAAGACAAACGCACGTTCCGACAAACAACCACACCAAAAACTTACTCTTCCTTCACCGAAAGCCACTTTACTTCAGAATTTTATTTTAATAATTCACGAGTTACGCATTCAATTTTATCTAATTTCATTTAGTAATCTAATTTAAGGACATTATATGACGGAGCCATACCCCAAATTTTCAAGAGCACGAGCTGAATGAACCAAACGACCGATTGGGCTGAAAAGTTGATCGATTGGTCACACCCCGGTGGTGACCAATCGATCAACTTTTCAGCGCAATCCGACCTTTGGTTCATTCAGCTCGTGGTCTTGAAAATTTGAGGTGTGGCTTCTTCATATATTCACCTTAACACAAGCGCATTTACAAATCATTGTACTATTCTAGCAATCAACTATGTGCGTCCTGTTCGCACGAGAAAATTTTCACTTCTCCTCTTCTTATTCAAATTTGAACCCGCTTGCTGCGTTTGCGGCTCGCGTCGCGCGGTTCGCTCGTTCGCGATACTCACGTGATCGCAACGGTTGGGTCGACATCGGGCGTCGGCAGTGCCGTTTCTGCCAGGAATCGGTCTAGAACTTTCCTGAGCGATTCCTTTTGAGCACGAAACTGAGCTAAAACCTTAGTTGCAAGCAAGAAAATCCGGAAATTTCCAATTTTCATTGGGAAATCAAAAAAAAAAATCCGTAGGTTTGCCAGCCCGGATACTAGAAGGATGTTTTATGCAAACATATGTTGACACCATTCACCTAATCAATAATAGAAAGTAATAATCAAATCACATTCAGGAACGATTTTATAAGTTGGGCTGTTTTGGTATTTTGGACTCTGTCGTATGAATATGGTTTCCTATCCTGGCTAACTTTGTCGGGTATGGTGGTTTTACAACTGTTGAGGTCATTGTAGCACCGCACTCTATATTGATTTAATTTCGATCATGCTGAATTTCAACCGGGCTCAGAAAAAAAAACAGTAGTTTCACAATTTTTATACTTCTTTAGATGATTTTTGTAACTTTTTCTAAACATAAATGCAGCCCCCTCGAAGACAAATCAAAGCGTGCAAACATCAAGCTGATCAGTTGATCTGTTCGTGAGGGAATTCAAACTCTTTTTCATAAATAGAGATTATGTCAATCGTTAATTTATTCATATAACTGTTCGCATTAGAAAACAGTCAGTGTAGGTAATCATGCCTCAAGTTCAGATTTATGTGAATGTGATACGTTACTCGCAAAGCGAAAGCTTTCATGCGTTACTCAAATACGCTCGTTTGTTTCGGTCTTTCCAGAGGTCGATCAGAAAGCTTTGAATCGCGAAAAGCTTTCGCCTCATTCGATTTTCATGTTTTAGCGTTTGCCTCTTTCGTCGCTTTAATAACTTTCAGTCGAGAACTTCAATAATTTTATTTCAATATTCAAGAAATCGGATGTTTCGAGTAAGAAATCTCAAACTTTTTAGTTTTCAATATAAAGTGAATCAAATAACACCAGATTTTGTTTCAATGGGCGGCATGACTCTTCTCACAGCTTCTCACTTCTCAGTAGTATTTTATGAGAGTGAATTAAATATATTATACCGGTCCTTCCTCGCAATCCATGTCCATTCTGCTGCGTTGGACGAAGAATTTTCCTCGACCCCTTCCAAAGAAAATAATGAAAACTCCAAACGGGCTCTATGTCATTGTTCAGGGGAGAGTAGCACAAACCGATCCCCTTTTTGATACGGCCATACATATAGGCACTAACATGATTATGGTGGATGAATTCTGCATGAGTCCATGGTGTTACAGTATAGATTAGTCCTGTTCAACGACGTAGGTTGAACTTGCTCGAACTTGCTCGAAGATGCTGCATCCTACTCATACCCATTTGTCAACAAATGAGAAAGAGCGGGATGGAGCAAGTGCGAGCAAGTTCGAGCAAGTTCAACCTATGTCGTTGAACAGGACTATTATTTTGAGCCAACTTATGAGCCAAGTTATAAGCTGCGTAAGAATCGTAGTAGACTGCGCGCGAGCGGCTGCGTTTTCTAAACTGTCACGCGTTTTCTTTGCTCCGCTTTGTTTTATGGCCGGCCGAATAAATAAACGGCTGGTGGTGCTATCGTGCTACTTTACTTCGAAAAGTGCTCGCGAATTGATTTTCACTGTTTAATAATTGCGAAAGTTTGTCTTATCCCGATTGCAGGTAATGGGGTGTCGGAATTCGTCTTCATTTTCGCGTGATTTTCGTGTACTTTTTGGTGATATTGCTGCTGTATGACCGGGAGACGCAAATGGAAATCACCTATTTCATCTCGAGAGTATTGGAATTATTATAATTTGGTAAGCTTGTTCTTGTATATCGTGTTGATGCCTAAACGTTGACCAAACGCATATTTTGGACTTAATCCTTCTACTAGTAAATAACACCCAAATTTCCATTACGCCTAAGCCTGAGAGGACGTACCTTTCTTAGGTGTTCAACTAATCTTCCTTTCCCATCCTTCAGCTGTCGCAAAAACTAGGCCAAGACAGCTTTCGACCGTTGAAGGATTGTGTCAATCTTTTCTTATAGAGTCAGTGAGTGGCCCCAAATCTCTGTGCTTTGGTAACGGACGGGAAAGGTGCAATTCTCATAACAGCGATCTAAAACTTATAAGTCACGCCAAGTTATGAGTCACGCTACCCATGCAAAAAGGCGAAATCGTTAGTTATGTTTTATAAATTATGCTGAGAATCTATCGCACCAGCTGAACTTGTTAAAAGCAAGCTTAGTATTTACGATGGATAGTAGCTGTTTAAAAGCAGCGCATCGTGGAACAACTAGCGACCATGTGTCTCCATTCAGTTGATTGCTGAACATTACAGTAATACAACTACACTGTTGGCGGCAACGGCGCTATTCCGGAGAAACCCGAAGAGTCGGGTTTCAACCACCATCCCCTGCAGCTTGCTTTGCAGTTTCAGCAGTCAGCCAGTACATAAAGACGATGGGTTCGCATTCCGGTACGTTTTTGAGGCGAAATTGTGGTAATGATAGTACCGACCGATAGAGATAATAATGTTCATCGTCATTCGTTATGGTAAAAGGACCGTAGCAGGTAATTAATGCTATCGCGATTAGCGGGCAACATTTGAAAAACTGAAAACATTAATGCTTATCGGGTGGTGATTTCGAACAACATTTGTAAAACATTCCAAATAGTTTATAAACTGATGATAAAATGAATGTTGGTTGAAATTGATTGAGTACGTACATGTATAACAAATTATCTTCTCGAATCTTATCTCCTTTATTTTTACACGTCTAACCTACTGGAATTTGCACGTGAAATTGTTTCAATGGAGATAATTCCAATTCAATAAAGATCATACGTTCAAATAAATCAAATTATAAATAACATCGTATAGTCATAAAGATTGTCTCAGTCCAATAAGATAAACTGCATCCAAAATGCGTGTTTGGGAGCATATTTTATCATGACTGCTGGTTGAAGTTTAATAGCTTAAAGCATCGTTTGTTCTACGGAAAAGCTCCTACGCGGAAACAGCAGTAAATTATGCATTTCAGTAGACGCCACACAGCACCAACGAACGAGTAGATATACATATCTGCACATGTATTCTATTACGATTCCGTTGGCTGCCGCACAACTCTTTCGTACGTGCACGGAGCGTACAATACCAATTTAAAATGTTGTGTACGTAAGCTGTTTCGGTTGTTCGGCCGGAGCGAGAGGGGAAGGTCGCGTTGCATAAAAGTGCAACATATATAAAAGAGTAGCTGTTTTTATGACGGATAATATTTTAGGGAGATGAACATACGCAGTCGAAATTGTTCACAGGGCAAAAGAACAACACACAGGAATTATAAAATATGCAGCAAATGCAGTCACGTCCGAAAAGAGCGCGAAACGGAAGAAGCACTTAGATTGCATCCTGACGGATTGATATTGAAATGTGAAGTGTGAGTTTAAATTGTATTTGCAATGGGAAAATGTCATACATAATTCAAAAGTCGGGTTTTAGATTTATTTCATTTTTTTATTAACAACGCAAATTTTACTTTCCATGATATTGCTGTACTTTTCAAATCCTGTCATGACTGATAGCCACAAAATGCTTTGAATGTACATGGGTGTACTTTCGTTCCATAACGAAAATGAAACTTCGAGTTTCCTCGGTTTCCTAATGATGATTCTAATGTTTATACTTTGTGGCCATGTACAGATAGAAAAGGAATTGTTCAATGATATGATTTATAGCTGATATTATACTGTGTTCTTCTGTTATACTGACAAATTTGTATCAAGAAGATTGTTTCGAAATTAAACACTCTAAACACTTACAGCTTCGGAAACTTGTTTTTGATTTTTGATGCTACAAAATAGATGCTGGAACAATTGATTTTACGATACATACTTGAGAGGTTTGCACAATATTTTTGCAGTTTTATTCAAGAGTCTTTTGATTTATAATGTAAGCGAGGCGAATAGGAGATATTTCTTTTATTTATCACTCACTTAATATTAAAAATTACATTCAGCTATTATTACAGATACTAGTATTCGGATTCAATAGACAGTTGATTTATTCTTGCGTTTTTACTAAAATATTGTAGAAAGAAAATGTAACGATGAATAGTTTTTTTTTGTTCTAAAACGGAATCAAAATTGTTCTATATGATTGGTAGCATTGGTTTTTGTGGTTTATTCTGTTTTACTGAGGAATATTGAATTTTGTGGAAGCATTTTTATTTCATTTTTCATATTTTGTATCACCATATCATCATCGTACTTAACCGTCTTGATCTCTCATATAACTAATCTTACGAACAAGAAAATTTTTCAACAATAATATATAATAAATAATACTTTTAATTTTCATATACATTTCCTTTAAGGACAAAATAATCGCACTAAAACGAACTAAAAATCGAAACTATACAACTATCGGCGGTAATTTTATAACAACAGCAATAGGTGCTACTATTTGTTCAAAATTTGTTCATCGGAAAATCAATTACTTTAAATAAACTATATCCTTATTTTCATTTTTCATAGAAACAGTCAAACATTAACATTTCAACGTTGTTGTAATAGTTCACGCCGGTGAAAAATACCCTACAAATAAAACTAACAGTGCCTAAACTCAACTTTATAGTATATCAAATTTGGTAAAATTCGATTTGTAAACTAAAGTCGTCGTAACTGCATGGAACACAAAATTTATATACAATTTATCACAAACGTTGCGAAACTAAATTTTTAAATTTTAATTGTGGGTGTAGTTTCGTAATAATAGACTTTAAGTATACGTGAACCGACAGATTTCGGAGCCTCGTACAGTTCGTTAATTACGGAAGACTTTCGCATGCTATTCAGACTTTGAAATGTTTAAAAGTTTCGATAATGAAATATCTGGTTAACAATAGCTATTTTGATAACAAGTGTAGTAAAAACACAAAGTATAATGATTCAAATAGTTTAAAGTTCGGTGTTCGGTGTACCCTTTTTTGTCGAATGATAGTTTTATACATCACCAGCTATCTTTACGGTGCTCATTAATTCCTTTACATGCTACTGAAATTGTTGTGCTATACTTGTACAGCATCGTACTTTGCGTTATTCCGATAACAGTAGCACACAACAGCTCCTATGATCAATATAAGAGCAGTTAAACAAGATACTAGATAAATTAAAATTTGTTTGATAAAAACACCATATGAATTATTCTGATGTGGGCCTTTTCGAACAATATCTTCAGTGCCACCTTCGCTATCAGTAGTATTTTCAATAGCTGGTTTGACTTCAGGATGTACCCCTGGCGTATGCATTGATCCGTTGGTTTGTGGCGTGGCGCATTGGCAGAGATCACAATCGCCCTGTCGTTGATAACCGTATCTACAGTGGATACTACAATGTCGATCTTCCGCACAAAAGTTCGTATCATCCTCATCGCAAACAGGACAACATTCTCCAGGTATTTCCTTATATTTTAGACAATTTGGTGCCTTACACAAGGTTGTCAGACAATTCACTTTGCCATATTCACATGTACAGGTAGTACATTCTTCGTCAGACCACCAATCTCCATGCTTGCGGTACTTCCTATTATGCATGCAATAACTATCCTTGCAGGGAACGCAACAATTACCAGGGACTCCAAATTTCTCGGTGGGATTGGTTGTATTTGCAGGTATTTTATTTGCTGGACATTCCTGGTCGCAATAATTGGGCTTGCATACGCATTCGTATTGTGTACAACAGTGTTGAAGAAGCATTTCATCATCAGTAATAATAATACTACGTTTACGATTGTGATGATCGTAAGCTCCTGGAATTATTTTTATCGTTTCTCTTTGCCGTCCGCCATAGGCGAGAGCGCGCCTGGTTCGGGTGAAATCCTTAGCGTAACTATCGAGATGGTGGTGAACATGATTGGAATAATGCTTCGTGACAGGTTTCAATTCGCTATCGTCGGGACATGGTTCAGGGGCAGGACACGCTACGTCTTTACATTTTGCTCTCTCTGGAATGAGAATCAAACAAAAAACACACAGTAATTAGCTTAGATGTTATAGACACAATTGGAATGAAACATTTTGATGAAATTTTTTATGAAGAATCACATTTTGATCTCGAATTACTCCGTCCTCTCGTAGACTTTCTATCATAAAATAAACATAAAAAAAAACTCTATGAAGCGTCGTAGGCTTTGGTCAGAGACCCTAGTTGTCACCATTGACACAATCGTCATCATAGAAAATGGGAAAGCAGTTTTGTCGTTGAAAATTAAAAAAAAAAATGCAGTGAAAACGTGTTTACTGTATTTCTGATGGAGAATGAAGTAAAGCGAATACCTTCATTTTAAATCCCTTCAATGAAGAAAACTACTTTCGATTTTTAATTATGATGATTATATCAATGGCGGCTTCTTAAATCTTATGATTTCTACATGGTTTATGTACGGTGTATGAGATTTAATAGATTGGATAGATACAACACTGAGAAAACTGATCTTAAGAAGGTCATAAATTTATCTTACGAAATTTCGACACAAAAAAAGTTTTGATTTCCATAAGAAATTCTTATGATATCATCTCATAAGACATCTTATGAAATGTTTTTGCGCAACATAAAAAATGTAGCAACCTGGAATAGAACCAGGGACGTCGAGATCGGAGAACGCGCGCTTTACTTACGTGCCCATCGACGCTCCGGAAGTTGGGATGGTTGGAGTTCAATAAGAAGTTTGATTTTTCGGGAATAACGTTTCATAAGATAACTTATGGTGTTGAAGAAACGAACCAGCCAAGGGCTAAATCAATCAATCAATAACTTATGGTTTTCATGAGAACCTTCTTTTGAGCATTTAAGTTAAAATACACATTAATAAAAAAAACCTTCTTTTGAAATTTTTCATAGAACCGCCGCTGTAATGAATTTCTTAGGAAATTTTTGCCTCAGTGTAGGATAAATGTCATTGGCAGAGAAAGCTGAACATTAAGCTGAGAAGTAGGCTTTTCCCCAGTTGGGACGTTACACATAAAATATGTAAAATAAGATATCAACTTAATGGGCATCCCCCTGTTTTATGACTGCGATTCAAACTCAAGCAGGTAGAGATCGCAGCAGGCTGTGCGTCCGAGCGGCTGCGTTTTCAAAGCTGTCACGCGCACGCGTTTTCTTTGCTTAGAGTTGTTTTGAATATGTCCGGTCGAATTGAGAAACGGCTGGTGGTGCTATGCCTTCCGCAAATATAACCTCGAAAGTGCTTGGAAGTTGATCTTCGGTGTTCAACATGTTTCTCTTATCGGACGAGCGGATCATGTAGTGTTGAGTAGGATAATTCGCGATTGTTGTAAGAGTTGGTCTTATTCCCATCGAGATGCCGAAATTCGTCGTCATTTTCGCGTGCTTCCTGTTTTTGGTCATATTGCTGCTGGATGTCCAGAAGACGGTAAAGGAACTCAACAATTTCGTCTCGAGATTACTGGAAGTCGTATAATTTGGTGAGTTTATTACTGTATAGCGTTTTGGTGCCTCAGTGTTGACTAAACGTATCCTCTAGACTTAATCTTTTCACTAACAACACCCAAATGTGACACCCATGTCGCAAGGACGTGGTCAGGACAGCTATCGACCATTGGAGGATTGCGTAAATGTGGTCTTAGAGTCAGTGATTATGTATGTAGAGGAAGACGGGAAGACGGGGTAAGAAGGCCCGCCGTAAGACGGACCAGCTGCAGCTCGGCACGAAAATGACGTTTTTTACCCTTCTTACACCCATAAGAAGGGTATAAATACCGCTCGAAAAACCGACTTTCGATCCGAGGCCCGCAGGTCCGAGTCACATATACCAATCAATACAGCTCGACGAACTGAGCAAATGTCTGTGTGTGTGGGTGTGTATGTATGTGTGTGCGTATGTTACAAAAAAAAGTCACGCACGTTTTTCAGCCGTCTGATATCCGATTTGGATTTTCTTAGTTGCAAATGAAAGCTACAACATCCTAGTAGAACCCTATTGAATTTTATTACGATCTGACATTTGGTTACCGAGATATCTTTCGAAGAGTACTTTGAAGTAATATAGGTTAGCTTTTTGAGAGATTTTTGACATTTAGCACATTGATGAATATCTCAGCCGTCTGTCAACCGATTTGAGTTCTCTTGGCAGCAAATGAAAGCTACAACATCCTAGTAGAACGCTCTGAAATTTTATTGCGATTGGAATTTGGTTACTGAGATATCTTTCGAAGAGTACTTAGGAATTATACAACTAAACTTTTTGAGATTTTTAACAAAGTGTATCATACTAAATATCTCAGCCGTGTGTCAATCAATTTAGGTTCTCTTGGTACCAAATGAAAGCTACAACATCCTAGTATATTGCCCAAAAATTATATTAGGATTGGACATTTGATTACAGAGATGTCTTTCGAAGAGTACTTAGGATTTATATAACTAAACTTTTTGAGATTTTTGACCAAGTGTATCATAATAAATATCTGAGCCGTCTGGCAACCGATTTCGGTTCTCCTGGCACCAAATGAATGCTTTAACATCCTAGTAGAACCCTATACAATTTTATTAGGATTTGACATTTGGTTATCGAGATGTCTTTCAAATAGTACTTGGGAGTAATACAGGTTAACCTTTTGAGAGATTTTTGACCAAATGTATCATAATAAACATCTCAGCCGTCTGTCAACTGATTTGGGTGCTCTAAGTCTTAGAATTAAGGAAAAATGCGTGTAGCTAGGTTAACGGTAATGGAAGGAATGAATTTATTTCTGACATACATGTATAATGACTACTATGATTAACAACTTCAGTATTCTGGATTGCAAGGTTACTACGATGCACATGCTTCAACACTCCTCCTCAAGCGTAGTTTTCTTGATCAATTTCAATCCAGATGCGTCTCTGAAGGTTTGTAATTTGATTTTTGATAAAGGCTTCGTCATCATATCGGCTATTTGTTCAGCCGTAGGGCAATATTGTACATCGATAACTTCATTTTTCTTCAAATCCTTCGTGAAGGCGTATTTTGTATCGATATGTTTTGAGCGTTTCTCCACTCTTTCGTTCTCCAGTTGGTGTATACAGCTTTGGTTATCTTCCATGATCTTGATCGGCTCACTGTTCTCACCAAAATCGTCCAGTAATTTCTTCAACCACAGTAACTCCTGACAGGCTTCAGCTAGAGCGACGAATTCAGCTTCGGTTGATGATAACGCCACACAGTTCTGTTTGCGAGCGGCCCATGAAATCAATCCTCCACCGAAATATACGAGATATCCTGAGTTGGATTTCCTGTCGCTGACATCGCCTGCCCAGTCTGCATCCACGAAACACTTCAGGTAATCCTTGCTAGCGCCCAGATGCAACCGCAGGTCCCGGGTGATCATCAAATAGCGTAACACTCTTTTGGCTTCTGTCCAATCTGCATAAGACGGTCTGCTCACTTTTCTCCCAAGGATTGATGTAGCGATAGCAATGTCTGGTCTGGTCATCACAGATACGTACAATAGTGCTCCCTTAAGGCTTTGGTACTCGTCATTCCTGGGTAGTGCTTCAGAATCCTCCTCCTTTCGTTGGATATATCCTGGATCCATGGGGATTGCTGACGGCTTGGCATTTTGAAGGCCGAATTTCTCCGCAAGCTTGGAAATGTACGCCTTCTGACTCACCATGTAGCAGCCATTGTTGAATTCCACATGCATTCCCAGGAACAATTTCAAATTTCCGAGCAGCGACATTTTGAACTTCTTCTCCAAGGTAGCCATGATTTCTTGAAATTCGGTTTCGCTGCTACACGCGATTACCATGTCATCTACATAAACTGCGATGAACGTGTGCCTCTTCTTCGTAATCCTCTTGTACAAACATGGATCAGCCGTAGATGCAACGAATCCCATTCTCCGAAGTACTTCATCCAGCGTTTTATTCCAAACACGACCAGCTTGCTTGAGGCCATACAAGCTTCTTCTCAATCGGCAAACTGTGTTGGAACTGGGTTGTTCGATTCCTGGAGGTACCTTCATGAATATGGTTTCTTGCAACTCACCGTACAAATAGGCCGTCTTAATGTCCACGTGCTTGACAATCAGGTTCTCGCGAGAGGCAACAGTCAACAGGATCCGAAAAGTGGCTTGCTTCACAACCGGAGAGAAAACTTCTTCATAGTCCAATCCATAGCGCTGGGAAAACCCTTGGGCCACCAATCTGGCCTTGTAGCGCACGATTTCACCGTGTTCATTCGTCTTGCGTTTGTATATCCAGCGGCAACCGATGGCTTTTCTTCCGGGTGGTAGCTCAGTCATTTCCCACGTCCGATTCTCCGCCAGAGAGTCCAATTCTTCCTGCATCGCAGCAATCCTCTGATTGCGCTCGGTGCCGCTGACAGCTTCCGTGTATGAACGAGGCTCACCTTGCAAATTATCAACGACCGCGCCGGTGATTTCTTGATATCGAAGTGGAGGAATTCCCTTGGTAATTCGTTCCGAACGCCTCGGTGTGACGGTGACGTCCGCCTCCTGGTCTTCAAACGACGATTCGGCAGCAGATTCAAACTCCTCCTGAAGATTGTCATCGGTGTCTCTTTCATCCTGATCTACGACATCTGCCACAGGATCTTCCTCAACAGGAACCCGTTCTTGTTTCTGTTCATCCACATCATATTCCCAAACTTCCGGCCTGCTCGCGATGTCTTGGTTTGCCTGATGTCCTCCCGAATGGAGCTCCATGAAGTCCGCATCTCGGCTTACAACCAGCTTCAGCGATTTCATGTCCAGGAACCTCCACGCCTTATGGTCCATCGAATATCCAACGAACGTCATTTTCTGCGAAACAGGACTTAGCTTCTTCCGGAGTGGCTTCGGGACATGCACATAGGCTTCAGATCCAAAGACCCGCAAATGCTTCATATCCGGTTTCCGCCCGTACCAAATTTCATGTGGAGTGGCATCAACGGCTCTCGATGGAAGTACGTTCTGGAGATAAACCGCCGTATTCATTGCTTCCGCCCAGAATCGGTTGTCCAATTTGGCATCAGCCAGCATACATCTCGTCATCTCGGACAGGTATCGGTTTCTTCGTTCAGCAACTCCATTGGACTGCGGCGAGTAACTTGTAGTGTATTGTGCTTGGATACCGTTTTGCTTGTAAAACTTCCGCAGCTCTGCACTGACATATTCTCCACCATTGTCCGATCGTATGGCTTTCGGAACTCGACCTTGTTGCGTCTTGACCATTCGTACGAAATCTTGAATTTTCTCCGGAACTTCCGATTTTTTCTTCAGAAAGTAGAGCACACAGAAACGGCTATGGTCATCGATGAGGGTCACGAAGTACTTGAATCCACTCAGTGAGTACGTATCCATGGGGCCGCAAACGTCGGTGTGTACCAGATCCAACGTAGCTGTTGACTTCTTCTCGGTGGACTTCGGGAACGGTTTCCGAGCTTGCTTTCCCTCGAGACACGGTTCACAAACTTCGTCGGTTCCACAGTCACGTACCTGTATTCCGCTTGCCAAATTCTTGCTGATGATCTGTTGAATGACGGCTTCATCCCGGTGTCCCAAACGCCTATGCCAAGTGTGCTGGCAGCTCTCCGTGTGATTCTGTCCGGCAACCATCGCGCGTTCACCGTGGATCTTCAACCGGTACAGGCCTCCATGCTTGATTGCTACAGCAACTACTTCCGTCTTGGACAAAATTTGGCAACCGTTTGTTCCAAACTGCACGTTTGCGCCTTTTCCGATCAGCTTACCCACCGAGATGAGGTTCATTTCCAACTTAGATCCACGGTGAATGGTACCTTGACGGTACTTCGGATCTAATTTATTGGACTGATTAAGAGATATTAGACAAAGTGTATCTCGCTGATTTTCTTATCCATTTGTTAATCGATTCAAGATCTTTTGGCAGTTAACAAAAGATACAATATTCCAGAATATGTAAGCTATTTTTTAAAAAATTCACACAATATTCTGGTCTGGCATTTTTGGTAGTTTAGTCCATGGTCCATGATGCTATTTTGGAAACCAATCCACTAGATGCCAAATCCACAATATTTTCTAGAACTTTTGGTCCATCACACAAAATAAATAGGTTAAATACAAATAATACAACAATAGTTTTAATAAGTGTAAGAAGGGTTCTGTTCACCATAGGTGGATTAAATCGGGTTTTTTTTTTATAAAATTCCACCCAATATATACAAGATATAGAGAAAATTACCTATTCTCGGCCGTTTTGTTTTCTTCGTCTTTGGGGGTTTTTTGAAACCTATAGAACTCAGAGTTGGTCTCAAATCCTTCCCAACTAAGCTGAATTTTATGGCCAAGTTTCAGGCATTTTGGCTGACAAAAACCCCCCATGACGAAGAGAACAAATCTGCCGATAATACCCATTGTCACCCTATAAGATATTTGTCATTCTGAGCCATTTTGTGCAATGTTTACATTGAGATTTTCAATAAACAAAACAAAGATTTTGCTTCATGATGATGTATTTGATCTTAATTTGTCACATATAACCTTGAGGAGTTTGATTGCCGAGAAATAAATAAAATCGCTATAACTTTTTCTCCTGTTAAAAATTTCAAGTTAAGTCAAATGTTTTTCAGAGCTTATTATATGTTTAAGTCATAAATGGTCAAAATTTCATTGCAATCGGTTAATTGAATCCGAAAATATAACAGCTCAAAGTTGGCTCTCGGATAATTTTGCTTTTTTCAAGAATATTTATAACATCTTGCAGAATAGCCCGATCTTTTCCAAATTTTTACCACTGATACACAATTAGTTGATGAACTTACAGTAAGAATTTGAGAATATTTGATGCACTTTTCGGAAAGTTACAGTTTTTTGTAAAGTGAAATTTTTGCCTGTCCCTATCATTTTGTCTATCCCCTGTGTAACGTAGGATAATAAAGTGCAAGAGCATTTGATGCCGTTATAAAGTTACGTGTATGCCAGCAATAACTTCTGATCTTATTCTCATTGAGTGACGTAAATTACGTCACATAATTACGTAGTCATTGGCATAAAACATAGCAAAGCAATAGAGATGAGCAGATAACGTTCTTAAAGTTTTTCACATATTTTCAAATGAAAAAGGTTCACTTGATGTACACAACATCCGGAAAATAATTAAAACATTCACACAACGGAAAAACAAAATCCCCAAAGTTCATTAGTATTCTGAATTTTTAATGACCCCACACCGGCGTACTACCACCGCAGCGCACCGGCGAGAAGTGTGATGGGTTTCCCAACTTCCTTTATTGTCATTCCTCCTTTTTGAATCACCAGCACCAGCAAGAAGTAAGTGTAATTTAGCTAGGAGCGACCACCGCACCACACCGTGTGAGGAGAGCCACACGACAGAGGACCAAATCTGCTAAGCTTGATTCTTGCAAATGGTCTACGCCACGGCCTACAGCACCAATAGAAGGAGATGACCGAATGCATGAAATTCCAAAATGCATTATTATGCAGAATGTGTTCGGCTTCTTGCCACCTATTCTCGAGAGTGATTTCCATGTTTTAGTATAGTAGTTTACGGTATAATTCAGAATGGTTAAACTGGCCACGGGCTCCATTAAATGCATGGCAGTTTCAATTACTTGGAGTAGTTGTGTTTAATTTACATATTTGACAATGAATCACTAGTTCACTTGATTTTTCATTAACAGCAAAAACTAACACACAGTTCATCGGTTCATCTACGATAGTTGAATTGCACAGACCGCAGTGCTGAAAATGCCATTTTGACCTTTGTCATCGATTTTCTCAAAAAAGTGGCACTTGATATTCATGACGAATTTTTGAAGGGAAGTCAATGCCATTTACCCTAATATTTAAGAGCAGTTTTTCAGTTTTTAAGATTTCGAAATATTCTAGGCATCGATAAATTCTAAAGGTTCTTAATTATTATTGGACACAATTATTACAGTAATGCAACTTAGTGAAATTAAAATAAACATTGAACTAGTTATAATACTCAGCTATTTATTAACAACTAACATATTTTAATTCTTATGTCGATATATTCAAAAACAGTCGCAGCTCATGCACACTCGTTCGAAAGGAGTTATATAATCATTTCCATGGCATTCAGGTCTCCACAAAACGATCCACATTATTCCACCATCGAATGACATCTACATTCCAGCAAAAGAAAGAAATCATTAAGGAAATTCAATTACTCAATACACGATATCCAACCTTATGTTTTGCTCATGACCGGCATGACACAGCGTACGCGTGATTCTGCTTCGCAAATTTGCCGCTCCAAATCGAAGAATAATCCATATCCACATTCTCCCGCAATCAGTTGGCCCAAAAAACACGTCAGGTAGCGCTGGCAAGATTCTGGATGCGGAAAGAATACGCCTTCGTTTGCACCATTTGCGCAGTCAATGTCCTCCATCAGGGCGAGCGAGGAGTTAACCCTTACCAGAAGGATAAGCAATGCAAATAATCTAAGCATTTTGACTGTAAACTTCCTGCCGATGGCTTCCAGCGAACCGAGCGAATATTGAATAGCGACTATTTAACATATAAATCAATTCATGTCTCAAGAGCGAGTACATCTTCGCTGATAATTTTGAAGATAACGTTACACGATAATGAACATAGAAATGGAAGGTGTACGTACGAGTACACACGTGAATGGAGTCGAACAGAAACTGCTGCGCCAAAATGATAGATATAATCGAGAGCACAAAGTTGGTAGTTGAAGTGATACCTACGTTGTACAAAAGTAACATATGTGTTGGAATAGGTAGATCGGTTTTGTTACTGTTCGATTGCCTGTCTATAAGTAGCTTTCGAAATGAACAGTATGCACCAAAAAATGTAGCATGTTTATAAGTAGGTAATGCAGTTTTATAAAAGATTGAAAATATCAAAAGTAATAAACAAATATGTTTTTGTGATTAAGAGATTGTTTCACCAATGATTGAATTGCTATGAATAGAAAAATAAACACATTCAGCAATAACACTGTACAACATTTTTGAGGTCGTGTCAATTTAGGTAAACTTGCGAAATAATGTTGGGGTTTTGTTTGTTTACTTCGAAATTTTGTTTTATCGCACCAGAAAGGTTTTGATTATGAAATTTGTGTTATGTGATTATATTTTGCAATTTATTTAAAATTTCTACATGCTTTCTTCAAACAAAATGCTCCTGCCTGACCCTAAAAACTTTAGTGATCATATCGTGACTAGATTTTCAACATGGTGTAGTATATTTAATGGAGGAAGCTCGAAAGAAAATTTATTTTTAAAGTGGTTGTGATCGTAGTTCTCAACTGGTGCATATTTTAGCATGTTTATATTTGACTCAAATCTACACTGCATTTGCTATATCGTACAATTAATTATTATTGTCTCATTTACCGGTTTTAAGACATTCCCCGGAAGTAGAATAATCCTTTTGCAGATATCGGTTTTTTCTTATCAAATATTCTGGAAACTAATTAGAGGAAACTATTAAAATCTTATTAACTATTAGAAAAGGTTATTGAGTAATTAACTATCACGTGTTGAAGCCAACATGTGGGAGCGGACCTGATGTGGTGGTTAGAACACAAGACTATCACGCCGACCCGGGATCGAACCCCACTCTCGACATACTCACAAAATGTGGGTTCTTCCCTCGGAAGGGAAGTAAAGCGTGGGTCCCGAGATGAACTAGGCTAGGGTCTGGCTATCCGAAGTGATTCCGGTGGGTTACTGGGTCAGATCCGGTAAAAATGGTCCCAACTTACTTTCACAATTCAATGTCTTATACTAACTGCTGTAATTCCAGTTTCATTTCAACTAATGTTCATAATTTAGACCACTGTGATATTGTCCGAAGTATATTAGGGGATGTAACCTGTTGACCCATGTTTGGAATCTTCTCCAGAGCTCTCAGGGGACCGGTCCAAGCACTGTCAAGTTTTATTTTTCGTTAAAGTTTTGCAAAATATTCAATATTTGCAATATCAAACTTTAACATCTTCTAATACCAGTTACCAGTTACGGTTACTAGAAATTGTTTTGTGCGCATTAGCCACTAGGACAGTGCTTCCCAAACTGTGCGCCGCGGCACCCTGGTGCGCCGCGAACCTTTCCCAGGTGCGCCGCAGGATTTTCGCCTTTGTGACGAAACAAAAAAAAACAAACTCTTTATTTGTATTGCGGAACACCTTTAATTTTTTTTATTAGTAAAACTAGTGTCGCTCACATTTTTTTAATCTTTCCTGATTCTTCGATTGTTCCATAGGATTTCTGGTATCCTTTTTAAACATATCAATTGAAACCACATTTTAAAATTTCAAGTTTTTGAAATTGTTTTTGGAATTCTTAAGCTTCAGCTTAGCTTTTGATTTTACTATAACTTATCCAAAGTCTTTAATTTTAAGAACATTATTTACGTTCTTTTCAGAATAATTACAAGGTCTTCGGAACTGCTTAGCGGCATGCAGGTTTGTTGATCTGGTAGTGTGAAGAGCTAGCTTTGACCTTTTTTAACCGGACTGATCCATCAGTACTGCCGCAACCATGCTGAACTCGAATAAGTTCGGTTCATCAATGGGATTATATATGGCCAATCCAGGCCAAAAGGGTTAAGTTGAAATTTATGAATATAAGTTCAATCAAAGCCCACCTGGCAGGCCTTTACAATTTCCTCATGTGTCCCAGTTTGCCGAAATAAACCAAAATAAATAAAAGTGCTGTTTTGCAATTTCCGCAAAAAGTTGAAGCTTTGGTCAAGTTCTATGTAGTCATTTTAGTTCAATAAGAATTCTTTAATTATTGCTAACACTTAAGAATTTTTGGCTGAATTGTTTAAATTCAGCAGCTTGTTTTACCTTTACAATAAAGCTTCTTTATATTTTTAAAACTTCTATGATTTTTGAAATGTTACAAATATTTAAACTATCTTTGAGAAATTAATTTAAAAAAATAGTTTACCAAATATTGAATTCTGGAAACATGATATTAGAAAAGTGTTTCGCGATTTTGTCTTGCACACCGTAAAGTGAAAGTTACACAAAATTTAAAAAAAAAAACTGTTAAAAACTTTGGTGCGCCGCGACATTTTTGGAAAAGCCAAAGGGCGCCACGAAAGCAAAAAGTTTGGGAACCTCTGCACTAGGAGAACTGAACTGGTGATCCCCGGGGGAAAAACAGTAGAGCAAAAATTTGTCATCTTCCCATACAAGACAGACGATTTGAAATCGGTTTTTGTTCTACTTTCAAGCAAAGTTGCTCCCTTCTTCATCTCATTTTCCGTAATCAATGCTCAGATTGAGCTGAACATCTTCTATTTAAAATGTACGTTGAGCAAATATTCATGATTTTTGTTTTATTTTGTAAACTAGTGCAATTGGCATTGGTTCTTTTATAATTATTGCACTAAGGGCCTGGATCGTAATCTAGCGGAACAAAACTAATTACTCTGAAACTCTAGAGATTTTTTCAAGAATTTCTAGGGATTTCACCAGACATTTCTCCGAGAATTTCTCCTGGGATATCAAGAGGTTCCTCCAGTGATAGTTCCAATGCTGTTTTCAAGGATTCCTTCAGGAATTTCTCCACGGATTTTCAAATGGATATCAACAGAGATCCTTTTAGGTATTTCTGCAAATATTCCTTCAGAGATTTCTTCAGAAATTTCTCCATATATTGCTTCAAGAATTTCACTAGAGATTGCTCCAGTAATTCTTTCTGGAATAATTCCAAGTATTTCAGCAGGAATAGATTCCAGAAACCCTTTCAGAAAATTTTACCAGATATAATCTAAAAATTATTCCAGGAATTCCTTGAACATTGTACAAAACATTTTCTTGGGAGTCCATCTAAATATTCCAATAATAATTCATCCAGAAATAATTGCAAATATGGATTCCTTTATCATTTTTTTCCTATCCTATCTATTGAAATTTTTCCAGGAATTAGTTAAAAAAGCTTTCCTGGGATTTCCTAACGAACTCCTCATTCTTCATGGAAATTCCTCCAGGTTTTCCTTTAAGAATTTCTCCTGGGATTCACTCGGGAAATTCTTCTGTTATTCTTTCAGGAACAACTCCAGTACTTCCACCAGGAAATTTGTTGGCATTCTCTTTCTCCTTTTCCGCTAAGTATTGCTTCCGGGATTCCTTCTGGGGTTTCTTCAGAAACTCTTGCAGGGACTCCCTCAGAAACTGCTACAGGAATTCCTTAAGGAATTCCTCCCCAAACTCTTCTTAGGATTCCTTCAAGATTTCTCCAAGAGTTCCATCTGCGATTCCTTCAGGATTTTTTCCTGGGATTCCTCCTGGAATTCCTCAAGGGATTCCTTCACGAGTTTCACGAAATTCCTTTGGGAATTCATACAGGCGTTCTTTTAGGATCTCTTCCAGGGATTGCTATAGGAATCCCTCCAGAGATTTCTTCAAGAAATATTCCAAGGCTTCACTCAGGAATTCCTCCAGGAACTTTTTGGGGATTCCCTTAAGAATTCATCTTGAAATTGCTTCCGAGATTCCTTCTTCTGGAAACTGCTACAGAGATTTCTCCACAAACGCTTTTACGAATTCCTTCAGAGTTTCTCCAAGAATTCCATCAGCGATTTCTTCAGATATTGATCCTGGTATTCCTTTACGAATTCCTTCTTAATCCTCCTTTGGAATTAGGGTCATTTTTTGACCCAACCCGTATACTACGTCAGCGAGCTGCTGCCAACGTGATGCAAAAGAAAGGGTAAGAGATTGTCCCAGAAAATTCGTCAGGAATTCCTCCAGGACTTCTTCCAGGGATTCCTCAGGGAATTCCTTCAGGAATCCTCCAGGAATTCTTTTTTTATTCTTCAACCACTTAACCTAATTTACAGCCCTTTTTGTCCAC
Organism: Aedes albopictus; assembly: GCF_035046485.1. Classification (NCBI taxonomy): domain Eukaryota; kingdom Metazoa; phylum Arthropoda; class Insecta; order Diptera; family Culicidae; genus Aedes; species Aedes albopictus. Next base: position 449,600,012 of record NC_085138.1, on the reverse strand, counting down.
TTGGGCCATGCGTGAGCGATTCTAATTGGCAGCTGCACTTGAACTTTTGTACATCGCCTAAATGTATTCTATTCTTATTCTACTATATCAAACTGGCAGCCTTTGCGCTGCTGTCAATTTCTACCCTGTCCATGGTAGAATGATGAGCACGAGGATGTTGATGTGCGGCTCTTGTTCCTTTTCCAGTCCGATTGGGGGTCCATTATGAGTTGCCGTTTCGCCGATATCCAATTATTCAGGTCCATTTGAGCTATGGAGCTCAGAAGAGGGTCAAGTGCCAGCTGCTCTCGGGGGGAAGAGCAACTGACGAAGTGCCGGGGCTGGGTTCGAACCCATGACCAACCACTTATGAAGTGAACGTGTAGCCACTACGCTACGGGCCCCGGCACCAGGAATTCTTGTAGAGATTCCTCCTGAAATACGCCAGAGATTGCTCTAGGAATTCCTCTAGAGATTTATCTGGGAGTTAGGATATCCTCCATGAATCCATCAAAGAATTGCTACAGGAATTCTTTCGCGGATTCCTCCAAGAATTCCTCCAGGGTTTCCTTCGTGCATCCTTTCAGGATTTCCTCCAGGGATTCCTTCAGGAATTGCTTCAGGGATTCCTTCAAGAATTCCACCAGGAATTCTCCTAGGGATTCCTACAATAGTTTATCCAAGAATTCTTCAAGAGATTCCTGCAAGGTTTTTTTTCTGAGACTCGTACAGAAATTCCTCCAAAGATTTCTCCATGATTCAGGGATTCCCCTAAGAATTCCACCAGGAATTCTCCTAGGCATTCTTCCAGGAATTTATCTAGGCATTCTTCCAGAGACTTCTCCAGGAATTCCTCCAAATATTCGTCCAGGAATGGCTTCAGGAACTCCTCCAGGATTTACTCCAGGAATTCCCCAGTAGTTCTTACAGGAGTTTCTCCTGGGATTGCTTCAGGATTTCTTCCTGAGATCCCTCCAGAAATTCATGCGGGCATTCCTCCATGAATTTCTCCAGGGTCACCTCGGAATTTCTCAAGCATTTTTTTTTCAGGAATTCTCTAGAGAAGAAATTCATCCAGTAATTCAGGGATTCCTCCAGGCTTTCCACCTGTGTTTTGTCCAGGAAATTCTCCAGGAACACCTCCAGGAAATTCTCCAGGAATTACTCCAGGAATTTCTTCAGGAATTCCTTCAGGTTCGACAGATATTTTTCCAGGCATTCTTCCAGAAATTCCTCCAGAGGTTCTCCAGGATTTGCTTCAGGAATTTCTCCACAAATTTCTTCAACGATTACCCCAGGGATTCCTTCAGGAATTCATTCGAGGATTTCTCCAGCAATTCCTCCAGAAATTCCTCTAGAGATTCCTCCAAGGATTGCTTCAGGGATTCCATCTGCAATTCCCACAGAAATACTTCTAGGGATTCTTCCAGGCATTCCTACAGGATTCTATCCAAGAACACCTCGAGGAATTCCACCAGGAATTCCTCCAGGAATTTCATCAGGAATTTCTCTAGGAATTGTTCCTGGACATCCTTGAGGAATTATGTCAGCAATTCCTCCAGGAATTTCTCCAGCAATTCCTCCAGGAATTTCTCCAGCAATTCCTCCAGGAATTTCTCCAGCAATTCCTCCAGGAATTTCTCCAGCAATTCCTCCAGGAATTTCTCCAGGAAATCCTCTAGGGATTTCTTTAGAGATTCTTCCAGAAAATTCTCCAAGAATACCTTCAGGAATTGCTTCAGGGATACCTCCAGTAGTTTCTCCAGGAAGTTTCCCAGAGATTCGTAAAGGAAATCATTCGAAGTTTTTCTGGAAATACTCCTGGAATTTCCCAAGGGATTTTTTTCAGAAATATCTCCAGGAATTCCTTAAAAAAATATTCAGAGATTGCTCCAGGAAATACGCTAAGAATTTGTGCAGAAGTTCCTCCTGGCATTCCCCCAGGGCTCTCTCTTGAGATTTTTCCAGGAATTGCTTCAGAGATTCCTCCGTAAATTCCTTCAGGGATTTCTCCAAGAATTCCTCAAAAGACTCCTTCAGAAATTTCAGAATTTTCTGTAGGCATTCTTCAGAAATTTTTCAAGGTATTGCTCCCGGAATTCCTCCAGGAATTGCTCTAAAAATCTTCCAATGAATTCTTCAGGAGTTCCAGGTGGGTGTTTCTTCAGAGATTTATTCAGGAAGTCTTCCAGGAATTGCTCTAAGAATTCATCCAGGAATTTCTTCAGTGATTCCTGCTAAGTCTCATCCAAGAGTTCCTCCAGGAATTACGCCTAGAATTTGTTCTGAATTTCCTCCTGCTATTCATCAAAAATTCATTCAGGAATTCCATCATAAATCTTTCAATCATGTTTTCCAGTGATGTACGCAAGAACTTCTCCAGGAATATCCGATGATTTTTTTGAAGTACTTCAAAAATTTCTAGAGCAATTCCTCCAGCGAATAGTATTTAAGGATAATATAAAAAGGATGCATACAGGAACCAGGAAATTATCCAGGTATTCTTCATCCAGGTATTCCAGCAGTTTCTTCAGAAGTTACTCAGGGATTCCTTTAGGAATTCTTACAATAAGCGAGACAATAAGTCCTCCAGGCATTCTTCCTAGCAACACATATGCCACAAAAGAGTCACTGTAGCACAGGTTTTGGTTGCACAGAAGTCACTGTGATTTACTTTAAACATATACAGCCATTCCATAGAAAAACGATATAGTGCATCTCCGATTGTCGTGAAACTTGGTGGGCTTGTAGTTCTTCGGCAATATTTAGACCCGTATTTTTTTATTTCGTCATTAGGGTGACCAATTTTCATATAGGGTGGTCCAAAAAATCAAGGTTTTTCAAAACTAAAATTTTAAACTTCTTTTTTTGTTTGAAAGCTATTGCATTGTAGTTTTCAGGAAAAATACGTTAAAGGGGCTAAAATGTAAAGAGTACTATAAAATATGCAAATATATTAGTTTTTTCACGTTTTCATGGTCTCGGGACCAAAGAGGTACCCTGGTTTTATATTTTTATCAAAAAATTCAGGAAATTTGGCGTAACATATCAAAAAATCAGAGATGTATGTTTTTTTAGTTTTTGAGATATGATTATATATCATCATCAGTACATCATCATTTTATCAATTTCATTGAATTTCTTTTGTTTTTATTTTTACAAATTAAGTTTGAAATTATTTTAGGATTTTCATTTTGCCATTTCAGAGCTGGAATTTTAAAATTTATCAACACATAAGCTTGGTTCTACCATCGCAAAACGAATGTTGACTCACTTCAATCAACATTACGACTATTGGGTCTAAGTGTCGTTATGAATTTTGTACAATGCTTCATGGTATAAACGAAATTGAAACTATGATCGTGATGTGACGTTTGAGTGTATTTTGGAAATTGGCGTAACAATGATTGTTTTCTATCGAACTAAAATCGAAGCGAATGTAAGTTGGAGTGACACAGAATACAAATGCACCACACAGATCATGCTTTAGTCATCATTTGACGACTCAAGTGATGAATCATGCAGAAGATTCCCAACAGGAAACAGTGTTAACTCGTTTCGGAGAAGGATTTTAAATATCGTTCGTTTGGGACAAACGCGCTAGAAAACAGCAATTAACACCTATGTGCATCCTTAAAGAAGCAACTAAATGTGCTTTTGTATAGCAAATTTAAGAACGCAGTGAACCACAAACTTTAGATTGACACAGCCAAATTGACGTTCATTTATATGTAACGGTGACCTATGCTTTTCAGCAATTGAGAAACTCCTTCAGTACAACTGAAGGTTTTATTATTTTCGATCCATGAATTGGTCATAATTGATTCCGCGCGTCGGCCACTGCTTATGTAGAACTCAATTACCTGTTGAAGCTCCAGCCAGTGACACCGTCAGCAGGCAGACGAACGCGATCAGTTTCATTTCTTCGACACTGTGCAGCACAACGGAAGTAACTTTATATCGAAGACCACGATCACATTTGACGACAACTCCTTCAACAGTCCTAAATCCAGTCACTGCTTATCATTCACAACATTCACCATGAAAATAACGATCGAGATCGAGAGTTTTGTTCATTTTATTTTCACCTTTCAATTCGAGAATGGTTTTTATAGTTTGAATACTGCTTCACTAAATCGATTGTCACGGAAAATTAGTTGAAACAATTTCAAAACTTCGCGCAATATGTCTTCGAGGTTGGTAAATCTGGTGCAACGATGATGAATAAATACATTCAGATACACATCTCTGTAGTTACAATTGATATTATTTTTGTTCGATTGAAAAGTGCTATCAAGATTCAGCTCTGCCACATTAATAAACTTGAAGAATATTTACGAATTGTACCTCGCCTATTTAAACCTGAAACAGGCAAAAATTCTGCAACCATTGAAATATTTATATCTGGTGCATCAAGAGCAGCAATAAACATTCGAGTGTCGCAATACAGTTCACGATTACCATCTTTCCGCGAAATTGAAAATGATTACTTCACACTATTGAAGGTGTTGGGTGACGAAGCCATGGCATACCCTACGAATGGAACGCTCAAGTAGTTGCTGCTCTACTCTGAGACATGATGAGTTAAACAATTGTATCATATGGATAGGGACGTTGTGCTTGGCGAGCTGTTTACGTCGACAAACGATATACATATACGAGCTTACGATGCACTACGTGAATGCTTGGCTTGTGATTTACTTTTCATGTTTTGCTACCGTTTGTAAATTGCTCAGCAAAAATAACTGAACTGAAATGAAGAAAACCTAATTTATATGCCATAAATCTCCATTTCCACATTTCCACTGTAGTCATTATTCTATTGTTCACGTTGAAGCGGATGTAATATATATCTATAAGTATCACTCATGACGTTTCCAGATTACGAATAAACACCACCAGCCTCGAAGACATCGTCGAAATATACGCTCGATACACATCAGTCACATCAGCTTGGTTGCTCGTTTTTGAGATATGGAGCTTCTGAGTACACAATAACAAATAGGTTTGATTGAAAAAAAAATGTCCACATCAAGGTTCACGTTCTGTGTTTCTCGTTGCCAAAGAGCGATTGCACAAATCTGTTCATATTTTAAAAGTTGACCTAACCGCCGCAACCATGGCAAGGGAAAAACAAGCATAAGGTTTTGACACGCTTAGCCGATGATTATTTTCGATTCTAAGGTAGTACACGAACTACGATTATTCATTCTCTTGGCATTCGATTCGAGGAATTTGTGTTTCAGCATCTGTTGACCATCGGATCAGGAAGCGTCATAGAGACGTCATTGAACCGAATGATTTGCTCAGCCTCATTTCAATTAGATATCAGTAATGGCTCGGGAATGCGATATTACGTCGCTTGGGTCAATTTTTTGTTTATGAACAGAGAGAAACTCAAAAACAAACAGGCACATACAGCGATGCGATGGTTTAAGCAGATATGCAATACCACTTTCGCGTACGTCCGCGGTTATCAACTCCTATAGCATCCGTAAACGAACGAATCTTTCACTACTGATTTATGTTCGATGTGTATTGAAGCGTAAATTAAAGAAACACAAACGATATTATGGCACAATAAACCGAAACTGTTCGTACTACTTCACAAGGTTGATTTTAACCAATCTGTTCTTCAGAGCCCTATCCGTCTTATTAGAGCGATAGTATGAAACTAAATAGGTCCGCTAAGTCAACCAGCCTGACGCCAACTGTGGTCTGCGCTATACACATATGGTAATCCATAATACAGAAACGGTGCGCACTTCAAGGTGCACACTTTCAAGCGTCATGCGCCATGCGTACACGTTCAGCAGCAGTTGTATGGTGGTAAAATTATATCTTCATAGTGATCGTCGTTCATATCGTAACATTGGACTAACACCAACATATTTCACGTGCTTAGGTCATCGCTTTGCTTGCAAAAACAACCAATGTTTACAATTCTTCGTTCATATGAAAATGTGGCTTTGCGTGTAGTGATAAAAACCACATAAATTGGTATTGGTAAGCTACTACTACGATATATGCAGCGAAACTACAAGGCATTATTTCGACTGTATTTTGTTGATTCTATACGAACGAGATAATGCAGTTCTAGATCTTCGAAGTGACTATCAATTAACACTACCGTAAAACGATGTGAGACAGTACAAGTATGGTAAAACAAAAGAATTAAATTAAAATAAAACATGTAACATAAGAAAACTTAAATAGCAATAAAAAAAATATAGAACATACCTTTGGGGATTCCTTATGCCCTCGCACTATAGTGGCTTCTGTTGGTTAAACAAGAACAAACAAATTTATATTGAGGGTATTGAATAACGATTGAAACAACATTAAGTTGACTCGTGATTCATCAGTTTCAACATACCATAACTACCCCTTGGAGTAACGGTATAGTCCTCATCGAACTCTAGCTCTGATTTAACTAAGTTAGCTACGTTCAGTTGACATTCCTACACGAGAGAGAATCATTTTAGTGCTGTCTAGAAATCAAGAACTCAAACATGTACTCAAACGAATCCTACCTGCATATTCCTAAAATCCCACTTGACGATGGATCTGGACTTGCAAAGTTGCATCCGGTTCCAGCATTTGCATTTTCGGTTCACAATTTCGCAGCCCGGTTCCACAACGATTGTCTCGGTACAGTTTTTGAAATGGTCCACATCGGTCTCGTTGTGCGTTGGAATATCTGAAACGTGTGGTATGTTTTTGAAACCAAAAGTTAATGAAATTCTGGTGTTCTTTGGTTGGGTGTAGTTTACAGTAATTTGCTAATTTACAAATTCCATTCTTATACAATATTTAAAATTATATGGAACAATTCAAAAATTGAAACTAATTTGGAAAAGAACTTTTTTTTATAAACGGATATAAATGAAAACGAAGCTTTTAATTACCTAAACATATTCCAGATCCTCCGACAGGTATTTTGGACACGCAGCTCAACGGAGGCTCACACGTACCGGAAAAGCCTCCAGGACCGCCACATGCTTCGCCGAATGTGCGAGCACAAACCTTGCAGCACCTGTAAATGTGAATATGAACATAAAAATAATTGATTACATCCCAAATCTACGAGAAGCAAAAAAAAACATTCGCGGTTCATGTCACAAATATAGTTGCTTTCCATAGCGTAGATTAATAGCTTTCAACTATGTGAATAGACAGAAAGTGTACGTAAATCTAAAAACGTTCATTCTATGATTCCCTTGCCAAGGGAATGTGATCAAAAATGCCAAAACGGCCCGCCTTCAGCATGGGGAGATGAGCTTGATACACCAACAACCATGCGTCTCCATTGTGTACCAAACTGTTCAGCAACAAAAGATTGAAAACAAAATGAAAAGGCTATGGGTACGCTTCTTCAGCCTATGCCTATTCAAAAAACAGAACCGATTGATTCCGTTTTTTTTCTAACAAACAACAAACAAACTAACAGTTCTAACAAAAAAAGAAAGAAAACGAAACAAATAGCGATTATTAGATTTGCTTTCGATAGGACGAAAATAGGAGCACTTTGCTTAACCCTCCTTTGGCTTTAGGGTAATTCTTGAACCAAGCCATACACTGCCTGAGCGAGCTGCTTCCAACGTGATGCAAAAGGAAGGTTAAGATGAGATCCGTTCATTTAGTAAATCTTACAAACAAGCAAAAATATCTCAAATTAGATAGACAATTTAAATACGATGAATTTCCATAAGTGCCAGTCTTCTAGAAGATGCCATTTTTAGCACATAGGGTATTTAAATCAATTGTGGGCGACTTAGTAGATGAAATTTGTTCAGATCGTTATAACAGTATGATATCATAATTGAATTGGCACGGTAAAGTCTGGGTAACACGTAATACGCACCCATATTAAGGTCCTCGTGACACCAGCCGGGCTGTAAGCAGCCTTAACCCTAAAAAGGATACCTTCATGGCCTCAGTTTCGTCACCTCGCTGAGTGTGTTCCATCAAAGACGAGCTCTGAAAGGCCCCCCGATGGAACTTTTGGTTGTATGCTGACACTTGACAGGAGTGACAGGAAAGGATTACATTCAACCACTTAACCTCATTTTCAGCTGTTTTGCCCACTAGGGCACTGCGCGAGCGATTCCAATTGGCGGCAGCACTTACACTTTGTACAGCGCCTAAATGTATTCTATTGTAATTTCACTAATTCTAATTCGAACTGGTAGCCTTTGCGCTGCTGTCACTTTTCTACCCTGTCCATGGTAGAATGATGAGCACGTTGTTGCTGTGTGGCTCTTGTTCCATTTCCAGTCCGATTGGGGGACCATTATGAGTTTCCGTTAGCCGATATCCAAGTTTCCGGGTCCGTTAGAGCATACGCTCAGAAGAGGGTCAGGCTTCTCTCGGGGGGAAGAGCAACTGACGAAAAATTGCAAGTGCCGGGGCTGGGATCGAACCCATGACCATCCACTTATGAAGTGAACGTGTAGCCACTACGCTACGGGCCCCGGCCACAAAGTATGTTAACAGTTTCCAAACACATATTTCAAAGCTTTCACAAAACTGAGAGTCTGGGGAACCTCAAAGCTAAAAATAGATTACGCTTTCCACATTCCATAGTCGTACGAAAGCGTAGCTTTCAATTATTCTCGCTCTCACTGAGTCCCGTTGGTGTAGGGGCTATAGGCTGCGACCGGCAATCACTCGATCAGGGTTCGAGACCCGCTGGGCGCAATAGTTGAAAACATGGGTTGTGACTTATAAGATATTTTTTTCAATTGCTGACGATGTCGGTAAAGTAGATTTTTGCTATTTTCGTCGATAAAATAGCTATGAATGATAACTAATTGATAATAAAATCTGTTATCATCAGCTGTATTTTTTCATGTTGATAACTAAATGCAATAGGGGGCATCCATAAAGTACGTCACGCTTAAAGGGGGGAGGGGGGTTCTGAAAAGTGTGACAAGCAATGTATTGAGTATAAGAAAAACCCGTACGAAGGGGGGAGGGGGGGTTGAAAGTTCCCATTTTTTGCGTGACGTACTAAATGGATGCCCCATAGGGGTCTTCAGTTAGCCTAGTGGTTAAGTCTATGGATCGCCAATCCGGAGACGGCGGGTTCGATTCCCGTTCCGGTCGGGAAAATTTTCTCGACTCCCTGAGCATAGAGTATCATTGTACTTGCCTCACAGTATACAAATTCATGCAATGGCAGACAAAGAAAGCCCTTCAATTGATAACTGTGGAAGTGCTCAAAGAACACTAAGTTGAAGCGAGGCAGGCCAAGTCCCAGCGGGGACGTAGAGCCATAAAGAAGAAGAAGAAGAACTAAATGCAATGTAAAACAAATTATTGTATAACACAATTAGTAATCAACTTGAACTCAATGATAACTTCTACTTATCATGTTTGTATTCGAGAAGTAAATTTGAGTTACCATTTTTGTTATGTTGGCTCTTAATTCAACCTACATGATAACAAACTCAATTATCAAACGAATGATAACCAGGTAACAGAACTTGTTATCATTTTGTTATTCACCTTTGCACACTGCGTTGTGCAATATCGTCAGCAGGGCGCTAGTATGAAACGTCAAACGCAAAGAATAACGATGCGCGCGCCTCTGGTTGTGAAAGCCACAACTATGAATTAAAAATGATCGTGGTCGATGGAAATTTCGCCAGTGTTACGTCTGTTTGTCTTTGACCAAATGCTTCAGTAAACATTCAGTCTGTGGGAAGCCCACTTCAAACATTTATTACATTATGTTATGCTTTGTTTATTGTTTGTTTAAGATTCCTAATTATTCTACTCTGCTTCAATTTTTGAAAAATAAAACTACTGTTGCGAACAGATTATTATGCTTCATTTTGTTATTTATTAACCCTAGTAGGATATTGGATTGGGCTGCAAAACGGTGAGTCGATAAGGAGAGCGTGCAATATAGCTCTGGTCCTCACAAGTTCCTACCTCATGCTTCCACGGGTCAAACGATGACAAAGACCGCCAGCTAAGAGTTGTGTGCTTAGCTGGTAGCGCAGCCTGGGCACTGTTGTCCTTCTGACTTCAGCTAGATTGAGGAGGTACGAGCGTCTGTTCACCAAGGAGGTGCGGCTCAAACAGCGTCTGGCATCCAGCGGCTGAATAAGAAACGCTGCACCACGCCCAGCTAGATCCAAGGTGGTAGCCCCATCAGCGTGGTCGTCCCAGTGTTGGTTGGGACGTTAAACAGAACTGGCACGATGGCCCTCCGGCGAGACAGGAGTGTTGGCGTAGGCCCAATAAGCCACCCGTAAAAATCCCCATTGCGAATAACATAGGAGAAAATACGACTCGATACAATCGGCAAAGACCCACGCGACGAAATAAGGACTACGATTGGAAACTTGGAACATGGAATTGCAAGTCACTAGGTTTCGCAGGATGTGACAGGATAATCTACGACGAACTACATCCCCGCAACTTCGACATCGTGGCGTTGCAGGAACTTTGTTGGACTGGACAGAAAGTGTGGAAAAGCGGGCATCGAGCGGCTACCTTCTACCAAAGCTGTGGCACCACCAATGAACTGGGAACAGGATTTATAGTGTTGGGCAAGATGCGACAACGTGTGATCGGGTGGCAGCCGATCAACGCAAGGATGTGCATGTTGAGAGTTAAGGGCCGTTTCTTCAACTACAGCATCACCAACGTCCACTGCCCACACGAAGGGAGACCCGATGACGAGAAAGAGTTAGACGCGCAGTTAGAGCAAACGTACGATGGTTGCTCGCCGCGTGACGTGAAAATCGTTGTCGGCGACATGAACGCGCAGGTAGGAAAGGAGGAAATGTACAGACCGGCAATCGGGCGAAACAGCCTGCACGCCGTATCGAATGATAACGGCCAGCGATGCGTAAACTTTGCAGCCTCCCGTGGTATGGTAGTCCGAAGCACCTTCTTTCCCCGCAAAGATATCCACAAAGCCACCTGGAAATCACCCGACCACCAAACAGAAAACCAAATCGACCACGTTCTAATCGACGGTAAATTCTTCTCGGATATAACCAACGTCCGCACATACCGCAGTGCGAATATAGATTCGGATCACTACTTAGTCGCTGTATGCATGCGCTCAAAACTTTCGACAGTTATCACCACGCGTCGAAGTCGAACGCCGCGGCTCAACATCGAGCAACTTCGTAACGTAGAAGTGGCTCAAGACTACGCGCAGCAGTTAGCAGTGGCCCTACCAACGGAAGAGCAGCTTGGCGCAGCTACACTTGAAGATGGCTGGAGGGACATCCGATCCGCCATAGGTAGTACCTCGGCTACAGCACTAGGCTTCGCGACTCCGAATCACAGAAACGACTGGTACGACGGCGAATGTGAGCAGTTGAAAAACGAGAAGAATGCAGCATGGGCGAGAATGCTGCAACACCGTACGAGAGCGAATGAGGCGCGTTACAAACAGGCGCGGAACAGGCAGAACTCAGTCTTCCGGATGAATAAGCGCCAGCAGGAAGAACGAGATCGCGAAGCGATGGAAGAGCTGTACCGCGCTAAGGACACACGAAAGTTCTACGAGAAGCTGAACCGCTCGCGCAGAGGCTTTGTGCCACAAGCCGACATGTGCCGAGATAATCACGGGAATATTCTCACGAGCGAGCGTGAGGTGGTCGAGAGGTGGCGGCAGCATTACGATGAGCACCTCAATGGCGACGTTGCAAGTACCGAAGGTGGCGTGGTAACAGATCTAGGAGTATGTGCACAGGACGAAAGACTTCCGGCCCCTGACCTTCAAGAGATTGAGGAGGAGATTGGCCGGTTGAAAAACAACAAAGCCGCTGGAGCAGATCAACTACCAAGCGAGCTTCTAAAATACGGTGGAGAAGCACTGGTGAGAGCACTACACTGGGTCATTACCAAGATTTGGGAGGAGGAAGTATTACCGGAGGAATGGATGGAAGGTATCGTGTGACCCATCTACAAAAAGGGCGACAAGTTGGATTGCGGAAACTACCGCGCGATCACACTACTGAGCGCTGCCTACAAGATACTCTCCCAAATTTTATGCCGCCGTCTATCACCGATTGCAAGAGAGTTCGTGGGGCAATATCAGGCTGGATTCATGGGTGAACGCGCTACAACGGACCAGATGTTCGCCATCCGCCAGGTGTTGCAGAAATGCCGCGAATACAACGTGCCCACACATCACTTGTTCATCGATTTCAAATCGGCGTATGATACAATCGATCGAGAACAGCTATGGCAGATTATGCACGAATACGGATTCCCGGATAAACTGATACGGTTGATCAAGGCGACGATGGATCGAGTGATGTGCGTAGTTCGAGTATCAGGGACACTCTCGAGTGCCTTCGAATCTCGCAGAGGGTTACGGCAAGGTGATGGTCTTTCGTGCTTGCTGTTCAACATTGCTTTGGAGGGTGTAATAAGAAGAGCGGGGATAAACACGAGTGGGACGATTTTCACGAAGTCCGTTCAGCTGCTTGGTTTCGCCGATGATATTGATATTATTGCTCGTAAATTTGAGACGATGGCGGAAACGTACATCCGACTAAAGAGGGAAGCCAGGCGAATCGGATTAGTCATTAATGTGTCGAAGACAAAGTACATGATGGCAAAGGGCTCCAGGGAGGAATCACCGCGCCCGCCACCCCGAATTCATATCGACGGTGATGAAATCGAGGCGGTTGAAGAATTCGTGTACTTGGGCTCATTGGTGACCGACGACAACGACACCAGCAGAGAAATTCAGAGGCGCATTGTGGCAGGAAATCGTGCCTACTTTGGGCTCCGCAGAACTCTACGATCGAATAAAGTTCGCCGTAACACGAAGTTAACCATCTACAAAACGTTGATTAGACCGGTCGTCCTCTATGGGCACGAAACATGGACCCTACGTGCAGAGGACCAACGCGCCCTTGGAGTTTTCGAACGGAAGGTGTTGCGTACCATCTACGGCGGAGTGCAGATGGAAGACGGGACTTGGAGAAGGCGAATGAATCACGAGCTGCATCAGCTGCTGGGAGAACCAACCATCGTCCATACCGCGAAAATCGGGAGGCTACGGTGGGCGGGTCACGTCATCAGGATGTCGGATAGCAACCCGACTAAAATGGTTCTCGAGAGTCATCCGACCGGTACAAGAAGACGTGGAGCGCAGCGAGCTAGGTGGGTCGACCAAGTGGAGGACGATCTGCGGACCCTACGCAGAGTGCGGAACTGGAGACAAACAGCCATCCAGCCATGGACCGAGTGGAATGGAGGCGGCTACTATGTACAGCAGAGGCCACCCCGGCCTTAGCCTGACCGAAACGAAACAAAGGATATTGGATAGGAGGGGTTAAAAATGTTATTTATCCTCAAGGACACGTTTGATAGAGTACAAAGATGGCCGCCATAATAGTCGCCTTGCAATTCATTCTAATTTTCAAGAGCACAAATCTGATTATCTAGTAGACTGTTACACACTAAGATTTTTTTGCCGAATCTCGGCAAAACAATTGCCGAGAATGGCACCGCTGAGTGCTCGGCAACCAGCTCGCCAAAAACTTAATTTGCCGGGATCTCGGCAATCGCAAATTTGATGTTTGTCCTAAAATTTGCTGAGAATCTCGGCAAAAACATCTACTGAACTTTGCCATTTGGGTTTGTTTTTATTGTATGCACAAAAGCAAAATGAAAAAAAAAGCACAAAATCAAAATTCGAATCAGGACAAAACCACTGCAAATTTTATTGTTTTATTCATCAAATGTAGCACTTTGAACACTTTGAAGAACCAGTTTTTTTGTTTTATTGTCGGTAAAAGCCATTAACTTTTCATAACAGTCCAAACTCCAAACAACGACTTCGGCGGTCAAATGGTCACTCTGAATAATCTCTCCCCGGACTAGCAGCATCTTGCGTTCTGTAAAAAGCAATAGATTTCAATACTCACATAGCATTTTCAACTTACTTGTAGAGGAATCCGATAAATACGTTTATTCTACGAACTCTGATCAGCTCTTTCCGATATTTTACCGTTTTCCAGCGCAATCTCCGGCTATATTTCTTTTCCACTCTAAGAAACTGTGGCGACGGCAGTGACAAGTATGAAAAAAAAATACAGAAAAATTGACAAGTAAATTGCCGAAACTCGACAAAGGAGATACACCATGCCGAAGATTCAGTGAACTTTTTTGCTGAGATCAGTATTTTTTTTGTTTGCCGACTAGTTCAGCAAAAACAAATGTCAAATTCCAATTGGGTTTTTAAATTTTGAAAAATGTATTGATTTTTCGATTCTATTAGAAAGAGCACCTTTTTCTGAGCCACTATGATTTTTTTCAGATTTTTAGAACTTTATTTTGATACCTAAAATCAGTTTCAAAGAGATTTTTTGAAATCACCTTTTGACAGCTGGGCAACTGCTTGACAGCTCCGCCCAGTACAAAATACGACAAGGGGTGATTCGACAAATCGCTCCCATACAAACTTCAAGTTTATTTTTAAATAGGTTCCCGGGCTCCAAAAATCATGAAAATTTGGATTTCGGCTCAGTTTGACATGCAGATTCAGAATATGGAATTATCTCAACACCCCTAAAGAAGCCAATTTGTAAATATAAGTTACTGATATTTCGGCAACTACTTTTGGTCAATCTCGGAAAAATGACTTTGGTTGCCGAAATATCAGCAAAATCGCGGTTTGCCGATTCAGGAGCATTTTTTTCTGCCGAGCTCAAGATTATTTTTTAAGTGTGTACGTTTAACGGATCTGTAGATTTGTGCTCGCAAAATCGAGAGGGTAAACGCATTATTTAGAAAGTGGACGCGAGGAATCTTCATCTAAATTGTAGCAGCAAATTTGATTTAAAAGATATTAATTGATTTTTTTTTATTGTTATTTTTAATGTTCAGTGAGCTCATTTAGTACTAATGCTGTCAAGAATAGCCAGGGCCGGATTTATAAATGGGGGGGGGTCATAGTGTTTTGGGGGCCATCTTTCTAACTCTTTTGTTCATATGTGTCCTCGTGGCATAATGATCCAAAGATTTAAGTGTGATCATTGAAAAGTTTGAAGCTGTTTTCTGAGGCAACTTATCTTCTAACTTTTCTCGTTAAAAAGGAATTTCGCGGAGAATCAATAGTAGATATAACCGAGAAATTTCTTGAACGAAATTGTAGCTGTTTTTTTTTTGTAAAAGCTCTGGTGGAATACTTGGTGCAACTTCGAGGGATTTGCTGGTCGACATGTTTGTGGATCTTAAGTATACCAATTGCCAGGAGAGGGATTTCTAGTGACTTCACAAAACAATTTTTAACAAAACTTCAGCGAAACTTCATGAAGAATTGAAAATACTATTGTTTTAAGTGAAAATTGTAATGGAAATAGTTACAGAAATTTTAGCAGAAATGCATGATGAGGTCCTGATATAACTTCTGTGAAATTCCTAGAAAATTATTGGTGGAAATCTCAGACAAAATTCTAGCCAATTTTTACAGAAAATGTTTGCAAAACTATTTAAAATTTTTCACGAACTGCTAGACTTTTTACACAGTTTTCTTGATCTCCTCAAGGAATTTGCCAGAAGTTCGCAATATTCACTACATCCTTAGTTAAGGAATGAAATCTCAAGCATATTATTCTAAAACAATTTGGAGCAAATCTCTTCAACATAACCTACCTAAAATGCTCTTCTAAAATGTTTTGACATTTTCTGGAATTCGATTTAAATAGATCCTAGGTTTAGTATGTACCACCAAACCTTGAAATTCCAAAAGCTTTTCTAAATTCCAATGGAAATTCATTAAATTTCTCTAAGAATTCTGCAGATAACGCTTTGAAACATGTTCAAGAATTTTCAGTAACGACTTTCGATTCTTTTTTGTTTTGAGGTCCTGCAGATTTCAGGCAAAGATTGCCTCGAGAGTCTTTCTTCGTATGGGAGTGGAACTCGCGAGAGCTTTTTGAGTGTCAGTGGACGTGAAACCACAACAAACAATTATGAGGGTTGGACGACCTCCTCGCTGTGCGACAAGCTCGCGCTCGGTGCTGTTGAGGATTTGCGTTGTGATTTCTTAGTTTGATTTTTCTCCTCAGAAAATCGCCGAAATCGCTTGCTCATTTCCTAGCGAGGGAGTTTCTGTCAATCCTGGGTATAAGGGACCATTTTGTTGATTTTAAGACAAACATTCCAAAAAATTATTCAGATTTCAAGGTTTAAGGAACTTTTTAAGTTAGTTTTTTCGATGATTTGAAAAAGTACAATAAATCGGTGTCTCCATGAAACTTCATGCATTTTGTATGGGATTAAATATTCGTGAAACTAATTCATCTCATTACTCAAAAGTGGGGTTTTCCACTTACTACACCCCTTTGCTTCTAACCCCCTCATTTAGTTTTGTGTAGTGAGATTTTATGGGGCACCTAAAATGTGTGGGCCCGGGGTTGTGGCCACCCTGGCTCCCCTCTGAATCCAGTCCTGAGAATAGCATAACGTGGAGGTGTAAAAATTGTATGAATTATCAGCAAACACTTACCTGCATGGGTCCCATACTATGTATCCTTTACCGGGGCAGTCTTCCGATCTAATAATGTCACACTCATTTGGATTACACACACACTTAAGCGCAAAAGCTCTCACATCGAGAACCAGCAGAAAATATATCATAAACTTCACTATAGTATCAAACTGTGATATGTTGGAAAATACGCTTCTGATCGCACTACGTAGTTTCATTGCAATGAAATCCATTCTACTAAATTTCTACTAGCACAATTCCATTCAACCAAAGAAACCGAAAACTTCCGGTACTATGACTTTTCACGGCACTGTCATGTTTGCTCTTGATGTTCACTTTGTTAGTTTATTCTCGATCGAGACGTGTAGCCAGTTTCCATATTCAAACCATTTGGATGCTTAGGAATCCAAAAGCACATTATTTGGTTGGACAACCTGCAAGAAATAAAATGAAAGTAGATACGTGAATTTCTTGTGCGCCACTTTAAGGGTCAAAACATTGACATGCTTATAATTTGACATTTTTGGAATTTCTACATGAATAAAACAGCCGTTTTATGCTACAGTTTTATTGTATTCTGACTTCAGCCTGATATTTGAAAACATGATAATACACCAGACTTAAACGTAACATTAATATCTAATGTCTTATCGATGTAAAATTATGTACGCATAAGCATCAAGATACATTTTAAGATCTAATATTACATCAAAACCAACGTCATTACAATATCGATGTTTACTTATGTGATTATTCATCAAGACACAACTGAAAAATTTCCGTTCTAATGTCGTAGTGATGTCAATCGATATACCGACTTATAAAAATGAGATAGATGTATCTTTCTAAAAACGTTATAAACATTTGGATGACAACAAAATATATAAATTGTTTGACCTAACAGCTTTGCTGATGTTTTGCTAGTTGATTCTTATTAAATTAACTTGAACAGTCGATCCTATTACAAATAGAAAAGTTTTGAATACTATTACATTCACTACATGTATGGACAAAAATATACATATTGGAACAGTAATCGTTTTTTATATTAAGCAAAAGTATTTTCATTGTTCAAAAAACAAAGCGGATTAAGATTGGTCCAGTGCTCGCAATTATTTTGATGACACATCATAACTGCCATCATATAATCGCATACTCGAGCCATTTTTGCTTGCATATGGCAAATGCCAGAGCACCAGTTGAAAGGACAACAAATAAAAGTATCATGTACACCCAACCATAGAGGCGGCGGCGGAGGCAGACTGAACTGAAAGAGATGCGGATCGGAAACTACAAACGAAACTGTGCATAAACGTATCCCGGAAGTGACATTCTTTGAGATAGAAGAACGAAAATCTTTTGACTATGCACACTGAATCCAACAACCTTGCCTGCAGTAGCATCCGGTTATGAATCAAAAAAAAAAAAATGCTGCATATCAATCAATGATACAATGTTGAGCTTTGAATGTATGATAAATCTGAAATGACCTAGTTATTATTTGATATTCACAACTGTTGCCAAAGTTAAGCTTCAGCAAATTACTTGAAATTTGTTAAATTATTTATTCATTTGTTATCAGATGATTGAAAACAATCAAGTTTTATGGTTTGATGTTGTATATACCTATGTACTTCAAAGTAAGTTATCGTAATAAACGTTGTTTATATATTACATAAATCTTACCAAGAGTGCGTCTTGAGTTTTTACAGCAATGTAATCCATAATGTTATCTAGAAACACCTTTTCTATGATTTATGGTCGTTTGTGCTTCATCAACCACAAAAGTATGTTATCATATTTAAGTAATTCTTATTGCGACTGTTTTGCACTTTTTGAGAATAATCAATAATCCAGAAACAACAGCAATTATTTTCCACTTATTCCACAGTCGTCAAACGTCACATGCACATCCTAAATCCATTTAAGATTCTAATGGTTTCCAATGAAAATCACATCAATTCCTGTTTATTCCACCCCACGGCACTCTTTATTCCAGCTTGTCACATACTGGATAAACAATTAACACGGCTTTTCCGTACGACGCGGTTTATATAATCAACTTGTAGCTAACTTCCTCGAACAATTAATTCAGTTTTGCATTCTTCTGCGACAGCGGCCTGAGTTAAAATGAATCAATCGGTCGAAAATGCGATGCCACCGAGAGTTCAAAGTTTTACCACTGACTGCTGCTGCTCAAAGGAAACAACAATGAAGCATAAACAGGAGAGCGGTGGCCTGCATTTTCCCAAACATGAGTAGATACGCTTTTCCCAAACAAGTGGAATCTTCTCGCGTGCTCTGTGTTCTAGGGAACGCATGCGCTACCAAAAAAACATAGGAGATGACGAGGAAATATTTGGAAACCTTTGGAATAAGCGTTTTATTGTCATTTTGAGGTTGGTGACATTTTTCAATGAAGAGGCAAATCTTTCACGCATATTCTCAACAACTGTTTCATGTGTTCAACAGGGTTCTCCTATTTTCATCCTTCTACTCCATATACAGATTTTTCAATCTTTCAACCGTCATTAGATTTTCTAGTTTCCCGTCCGTTTTTATCTGGAAAACCATAGTTTAAAACTAGTGATCGGGATTCGGATCTCTTTCGGCTACTGATGTCTCGTTACAGTCTAAAGTTTAAAAACATCGCTTTAAACATTACTTAAGGTGAAACGGGACGCCGTGTTATTTTTCCTATCTTGCCTCTCTTTCTAACAATTTGCCTCGCGATTTTGAAGATGGTAATCTCGAGTTCTATTGCACTGAAGATGATGAAAAACAATCAGCATGTGCAGTGCAAGTGAGCATACACAATGATAGGTTTTTGTTGCAAAATATGAAGCAGAATCTGAGATTACCATCTTAGTAGCAACAGAGCAATGGCGGATATTTACCCGACCGTCCCGTCCGCCCTTAAAGCAGGAAGGATTTGTTGGTTACTGTTCATATGAATGACATGATTTTTTGCAACACTGTTCCAAGGGATTCAGGGGGCCTTCAAGGAATTTTCAGGGATTTTTTCGAAGGGTTTCAGGTGATATCAGAAATAGATTCCATGGAACAACCCTGAAACCCCTTAAGATCCCCTTGGAACGCCTCTGAGACTACATGGAACGCCCCTGACCCCCTCAACATCCCATGAATAAGGGGCCCTTGTAAATCCTTAGAACGCTCCTTAATCCTTAGTACCTCTTAAAGCCCCATAGAACGCACCTAAAACTCTAGACCACTCCTGGAAATCCGTGGAACATCCATCTTCTTTATGGCTGTATGTCCCAACTGGGACTTGGCCTGCCTCGCTTCAACTTAGTGTTCTTTGAGCACTTCCACAGTTATTAATTGAAGGGCTTTCATTGCCTGCCATTGCATGAATTTGTATATTGTGAGGCCAGTACAATGATACACACTATGCCCAAAGAGTCGAGAAAATTTTCCCGACCGGAACGGGAATCGATCCCACCGTCTCCGGATTGGCGATCCATAGCCTTAACCACTAAGCTAACTGGAGACCCCTGGAACATCCATGGATCCCTATTAATCACATGGAACACCCCTGGAACGACCCAGGAAATACTTTGAAACCCCTGGATCGCTCCTAAACCCCCTGGACTCTTTTAGCCCTCTGAATCTCTCTGTACCACCCCCTAGAACGCCCTTGAAACCCCTTGAAACCCCTGCAGCGTTCCACAAGCCCTCTGGAACACCCATAGAACATCCCTGGAATGCCCCTGAAAATCCTTAAAATGAAAGAATAGGTAAATGTGGAAAAAAACTGGCAGTCACGTTAACAGCTTAGGTTATGCTAGTGTTCATAAATTGAATCATGGATGCATAACAGTTATTTATGTAACGAGTTGCAAAAAGTTGATTTTTTCAGCACGAGTCGTACATTTATTCAAAGTGGCTTGCCGAGTTCATAATGCAACCCAAATGAGTTTATGCTACTATTTTCCATTATGCAATTCATTTCAGTTGCATAACGAACTAGTGCGGAAAAGTTGGCCATTATGACACCGATATGAGCATATAAAATAGAAATTATGATACTGAATTGCATCAATCATTTTAAAAATAAACTAACAACGAAAATATTAACTTCAACAATGTAAAAGTGTATGTAACGGACATCCTTACAGTTGTTGTAACTGTGGTGTGACTTTGATATTTGTGGCCAGTTTGCCAGTAAAGCTTATTTCGTAACGGACTTTTCTTAAAAAACTAACCCTAATAATTGTGCAGTTTCAGTGTCATTAGTGGTACAAAATTTTCAGTCAATGGCAAATAATCCTATTTGAAGTATTTGTTTAGTTAATTTATGATCAATGTTCAAATCCATATCATAGTTTATTTTGATCCTAAGAGTTGGTTCTACATGCTTAGTTCGTTCGTAGAAGTTGTTTGATAAACATGGGTACTTCTGTTGAAAGTAATGCTCTTGTGATCAATTCACCTAGTGGTGCGATGAAAATACAATTTTCACCATATGTGAAGATACCATGTGTACTGATGTCTTCAGGAAAGTTGTAGGGAATATCATTTTATACGAAAACTTGCCGAACAACAAGCCAAATATACTTCATTTTTAGAGATAGGGGAATTGTGGGTAAAAAATGAGCAGGGTGGTGTTTTACAGCATTTGGGCTATTTTTGCATATTTTAACGATTGGGTTGTTGCATAGATCAACATAAATCAGAAGTGCAGCTGACATTGGACTTAAAAATAACTAAACCACTTTAAAATGAAGAAAATAGCAAAAATCATGCAAACAATATGGTCTGATGTAAAACTGAGCTAATCGTAATTAAGATCAATTCGTCTATTTTTCGTAAATTTTTACATGTGTGATACCATATTCTATTAATTTACTCCTAGAACAAAATATTACTATCACTAGAAAAAAAAATTGTTTTCAATAAATTTTTCGAAGTAACTTTAAAACAAGCAGAGCTTGGGGGTAAAATGAACAGTTGGTTCAAACTTTATATAATTTTTACAATATTTTGTTCAAACTCGGTATACTGAAATCTCTAACGATATAAAAAAGCTAAGAAAACATATCTTACTTAAACAATATAAGATTGTAATTAGAAAACCCACCTGTTTTAGTAAAAAAAATTTCAAATAATTATTTCAGTACATTGCAAACTTTATATAAGAAGTTTCAAAATCGCACCACATATAATTAATATCAAGTATACTGACATGCAGTTGAGAATATCGAAATTACACGTTTACCCCCATCGTTTGTTCATTTTGCCCTTACTGTTTTTCGCTACTCGGTTTTCTAGCATTTTTTGCAATCGAAAAAAAAAAATAAAGAAAACTGCAGTTTTGAGCATTTTTTTCTTCTAAAATGTTTAAAACATAATAAAAAAATAGGAGCATTAGCACGAGCATTTAACAATATCGTTTATTTAGTATAATAGACTTATCGTGCCACTTTAAGAACAATTGTTTATCTGAAAAAATACTGAAATTTTATGGGAAATCATCTGATGCAGTTCCAAGCGATACTGTGAAAATGTTATTGCGTGTTCATGTGAAAAAGCACTGAGTACATTTTTTTTTAAATGTTCATTGTTTTATATTGACACATTTTATAATGATAGTCATTTCTAGTATGTGAATTTAAATATACAGGCGAAAACAGGCTAAAAATTGCTGTATTTGCAATAGATAAAACTCGTTCCATATGTTCAAATGTGGAAATCCTGGTCTGCGAAAACGTGCGAAAGTTAACAAATGGACATGTCAAACATAAGCATTTTTAAAGTGAAACTTTCAATAACTTGATAAATATGAGAGATAGATATATACTTTCTTCGAGAAAGTTACGTTATTTGGTAAGGCAAAACATTTACCAGAACATTAGAAAATTGTGAAAAATGTACAGAAAAATTTATAAGCAAAAACTGGTTTTTAGGGGGTGCTTCATAAAAAAAAACGTCTCAAAAGTACATACAAATTAAAAGATAGGAATTTTGTATCTTTGTATCTAGGAACAAGTAAAATTGTCTACAACTTCTCTGAACAAACATATTTTTTTAGTTTATAAATAAAAAAGTTAGAAATCGTTTCTCACTTTTAGGGGGATTGATCACAAAACTGATGTTTCCACAAATTAGGACTTATTTTATAGAAAAACTTTGCCGAAGACACCACAAGATGAAAAATCATGTTTTCATGGTCAAAACAATTTCGATCACGTTTTTGGGCCATCCGCAACAGTGTCCGGGGTGAAGAGCAACTGACAAAGTGCTCGAACCCATGACCCTCCGCTTATGATGCGAACGTGTGACCACTGCGCCAGGAGCTCCGGCATGGTGTAACGTTAATCCATAAAAAAGTGGATCCCAAGCGTTAACCAAAAGCTTGTGGGTATTCTGCAACACCATGCTGAGGTTGATGGGTTTGATTCCCAGTTGGTCCAGGAACATTTTCAAGCCCAAAAATATGTTCACGTCAATTCTATAATCTTTCGCACCAGTTTGAACAAATTATGCCATTTTATACAAGTCAAGAGCGCTTATAAGATTTTCAAACTCTTTGGAATTGTGGCCTGCTTTATCTATTAACCCTAGCCGTGTGCAACCACAATGCGCGTTCGCTACGTCAACAGGGTGTACATCTGCTAATGCACGAAGAAGGTTAAAGTAGTCTTGATCTACAAGTACAGTGTTGTAATCCATTTGTTAATATGTACTTTGAAATTTCACATAAGGATATAATTTTTAGTTCATAGATATTTAAACTCGTCTAGGTAGAAATTTCATGAAATGTAGGCATCGTAGTCTACAAACGAGACTAGTTTTTTATGAAGGAATCCTCTATATGCCACAGACCCTGACCCTTTCTAACCAGTAAATGAAGTACTGGATTGAGCTATACGATAGTGCAGGTTTTCCAAGGACTCCATGGAATATAACCCTTTATATCTCCTGCAGGTCTAGGAAAGTCCATATCTGATTGTCCACGAAGGGATGTGCAGGTCCCCAGTGATCCGCTAAGATTTACGAAGAATTACTCATGTACGTGGGTTAATGAAGTGTCACCTTACGTCGTAAGGTGAGTTTAACCAGGTCTGTGAAGAACTAGTAGGTAAAGCCACGACTCGTGGCGCTTTATAAACGGATAGTCATGATCATTAGTATGACTCCCAGCCCCGGCACACGAAATGTTTAGTCAGAAACTCTGTTGCTCTTACACCAGTCACACCAGCCCCCTTTACAGTGTATTTTACTACATGCAATAGCTTTTAAAAAGTACAAAAGATTTATTTAGGCCAAATATACGCGAGGTTCAATAACTATTATTATATATTATTATAATATAATTGAATTATAATTATAATTTATAAGACAGATTCACTAAACAGCGTAAATCGTTGAGTTTCATCAAATATACTATATTAACAATATAGGTCACTTCGTGTTTTCACATACAACGACATGGAGACGCCGTTTACGAATGATAACAGCACCACCTGCTGTAAGAAAAAGTCAATAATTGTATTTTGATCAATTTTTGTTTACCGTGTAAGGTGACATTTCTGAAAAAAAGATGTTAGGGGTGTCGAAGTTTTTTGTTCCAAAATAATCGAATAATATATAATCGATTTACAATATACACAAACAAAATAATATTGCGCATTTAGTTCACCACTGGACTATTTCTTTGATTTATGCTGAATAAGTGCTCTGAACACACCGAGTTGATTTGTTGCAATCGCGCACTTTAATTAACGTTTTCGCACTCATGAAAACTCGTGCGATATTCCAGTGGTGAACTAAATGCGCTATATTTCATTAGATGACATCTACGAATACATCTGTAGAAGAATTAGAATGCTCCCTCATTGTAACGTCACCAAAATCGTTTCACTTCGAAATTTAAAATGTTCACCCTCAAAATTAACTTATATAAGTAAGGCCATAAATGCCTTATGGATAAGTAAGAAAACATTTGGTAATAAATGGGGACTTAGGCCAAAAATGATCCATTGGATTTATACGGCTATAGTAAGACCCAGAATAACATATGCAGCTTTAGTTTGGTGGCCAAGAACCAAAGTAAAGTATATTCAACAGAGGTTGGAGAAACTGCAAAGACTTGCTACTATTTCCATTACTGGAGCTATACGTAGTACGTCTTCAAAGGCGTTAGATGCAATACTAAATATGCTACCACTACATTTGTTTGTTCAATTAGAAGCTGAGAAAACCGCTCTAAGGTTGAGAAGAACCAGAGATCTATTTTCTGGAGACCTTAGGGGTCATCTCAGTGTTCTGAAAGATTTTAAAATCAATTCTTTAATTAATCATGAAGATTGGATGAACAGGCAGTATAACATTGAACGATTATTCAATGTAACATTTCCAAGTCGCACTGAGTGGGAATCAGGGGGGCCTAATATTCGGCCAGGCTCAGTGGTTTTTTTCACAGATGGCTCAAAAATAAATGACAGGGTTGGAGCTGGTGTCACTGGCCCTGGAATTAACATATCTATATCTATGGGTAAATGGCCAACTGTATTTCAAGCAGAAATACAGGCAATAATTGAATGTACTTCAATTTGTTTACGACGTAACTATAAGCATGCAAATACAGGGGATGGCCAAAATGTTTGGGATAGGCAACTTTTTTTCTCCCACAAAAAAAAATCAACATGCTGTAACTTTTCATAGAGTGCATCAAAAAATCTCAAATTTTGACTGTTTGTCAACCTATTATGTGTGCATCATTGGTACAAATTTGGGCTCGACTGATTAATATTTCGCAAAGTTAGAACCGTTCGGGGAAAACACTATTTTTCAGACAACTCAATTTTGAGGAGTCATATCTCGGAAACCGGTGAACCGAATTGAATGAAATTTTGAACGTACACTAACAATATGTAAATGCTTCACAAACTATTAAAACATAGGTACTTTTTAAACGTTGAAAAAAGTTATCATGGATTGACACTTTTTGGATTTTTCTCGAAAAAATGTAATTTTTTTACATCAATGTCAATAAATTTTAGTGTTGATATCCAAAGATTTTCAACTTCTGTTCTCAAGTTATCTCTAATCAGATATATTAGAGCCTATTTAGATTGAAGGAAGAACACATTTAGTAATTTTTGTGTGGTATTGTAAATTTGACTTGTTTTCCTCTATATGGGTAAAAATTTCAATCCGGTTTAACTTAATTCGCCGTGATAAAATATTACATTTTATAACGTCGTATTGAGTATCAATATATTGTCGATAAACGTTCAAAAATTCATTCAATTCGGTTCACTGGTTTCCGAGATATGACAGCTCAAAAATTAGTTGTCTAAATAATAGTGTTTCACCCGAACGGTTCTAACTTCGCGAAAAATTAATCAATCGAGCCCAAATTTGTACCAATGATGCACATATAATAGGTTGACAAACAGTCAAAATTTGAGATTTTTTGATGCACTCTATGAAAAGTTACAGCATGTTGAATTTTTTTGTGGGAGAAAAAAAGTTGCCTATCCCAAACATTTTGGCCATCCCCTGTATATTTTGATAAGAGCGTAATACAACCATCAGACGTATGGATGACTTCTCCTAGCAAGGTTATACATTTTATTCGATCTGTAATACCTTACTGGGATAATGCCTACAGTCAGCAAGTGGAATCACTTAACTCATAGTGATATTACAAACTGGCATATGGCATATATATTAAATAGGGGCCCGCCACAATAGATCAACAATTGGTCGCAGTGGAAATGTACCCAACAAGGGAAAAAAAAACTTATATTTTGGTGGTTGCTATTTTCCTTTGACAGTGGCTTTTAATATCATCTTTCTTAATGTCCACGCTGACATACATACATCGGATTGAATACCTTACAAAAACGCGGAAGACCACCAACCAAATCCACGTCAAATTTCTTATGGCAGAGTGCAAGACATTGAATCCAAGGGTGCACGAGCTAATGGATAGATGCACAAAATTTCAACGTTTGAGCGTTCCGTGCTTACAAAAAATGAGCTCCGGGACCGGACCTGAGAATAGAATCCGTTAAATTTAATTTCGATTAATTTCGTTGTTCTTCCGAAGTGAACTGTGAGTTTATTCGAATACTGGTTGTTTTATTTCGGACTAATCGGTTTCCTTTGTTGTTGGATGTGTGAACATTGTGCTGTCAAAGATTGAACATTTACACGATCGTCGCGAAATCCTTGCAAAGCTCATTATTTTTAAATATACAGTCATGGGCTTCTGGATGAACTTCAGTTAGTAAAAATATTCTAGCAAATTCGCCTGCTGCAGGAGTGATAATCCTCCATAAATTTAGTCAGGCATTACTTCAGATGAATTTCTTCTGATTTTCCAACGGAAGATCCTTCTCAGTTTTCTCTTTTCCTTTGCTAACCGGAAAAAAAATCGTTGTTGTTTATCTGTTGCTAACCATCGGTAATCGCGTCTAACTACACCTGCGGCTCAGTAAGCAGCCGTTAGCGACGGTAAGGAACGGATATATGCGGATTTTCCGATTAGAAAAGAATATGTCATTCCCCTTGGTTTCCTTCTAGTTTTTTTTCTGAGATTAATTCAGGAGCTCTTTTTGAAATTCTTCCAGCAGTGCCTTCAGAGATTGATGTAATTTTTTTTTCTTAAATTTCTCCAGAGATTCCTACAAGGAACTCCCAGGAGTGCCTACTGAAATTACTCCAGCAATTTCTTCTGATGTTCCTTCAAGAATTAATTCTAGGAATCCTCAAGAATTCTCTTCTAGGATTCGTCAAGGAGTTCCTTATAGGAGTTTCTTGGAGTTTTTCTTGTATTCCTGCAGAAGCTCAGCTCTTCAACAATTCCCTCAGGAGTTTTTTTTTTACGAATACCTCCCGGAGTTCCTTCTGGAATTCTTCCAAAATTTTTCAAGAACAACCAAGAGTTGTTTCAAGGATTTATCCAAGAGTTCATTCAAAAATCCCTCCTTCTGGGAATTTCAACCAGGATTTCTACCAGTATTCCTCCTAAAGTTCCTTCTGGAATTCACTCCGTCCTTTAAGGATTTCCACCAAGTCTTCTGAGATTTTTCAAGGAATTTCTTATGAAATTTCGGAGAAATTCCAAAGTGACTTTGTAAATCACCGACGCGATTTTATATGAACAATTTAATTAATATTTTTCGAGGGATCTTTCCAGGATTTCTTCAGAAGTTCCCTCTTTGAAGTATCAGAAATCCTCCAGGAATTATTTTTGTGATTCCTTCCGAGATTTCTATAAATTTGGAATGTCTTCAGAAGTACTTTTTCCGGGATTCCCAGTAGGAATAAGTGAATACTAGATTTGTAGTAATGAGTTGGTTTTCTGTATGGTGAGATGCCAAACTCTTCGTTTCTGCATTGAAACGGAGCAAACTCATAGGTATTATGATTCTTAGCCTAGTTTGATGCTGCTTGAGAAAAACTTTGGGGAAATATGTTGTTGAAGTTGCATTAAATGAGAATACAACAACACAGTTACCCAAAGTTTTGCTCAAACAGCATCAAATCACGCAAGCAGTCATAAAACCCTTGTGTTTTTGTTACCATTATTGCAGTTACAATTTTAATGCAGTAACGGAGAATCTACTTTCTCATTATACAAATCATTATACTACAAATCTAGTACTTCACTGATTGCGTTTCATTTATGGAGATATGTAATTGGGGTCTCCAGTTAGCCTAGTGGTTAAGGCTATGGATCGCCAATCCGGAGACGGCGGGTTCGATTCCCGTTCCGGTCGGGAAAATTTTCTCGACTCCCTGGGCATAGTGTATCATTGTGCTGGCCTCACAAGGTACAAAATTCATGCAATGGCAGGCAAAGAATGCCCTCCAATTAATAGCTGTGGAAGTGCTCAAAGAACACTAAGTTGGAGAGAGGCAGGCCACGTTCCAGTGAGAACGTCGAGCCATACAGAAGAAGGAGAAGAAGATGTAATCCCAGAATGTTCGAGGATGGAGGAGGAACGCTGGAACGCTTTTCGTGAGCAATCCCGAAAGGAGTTCCTAAAATAATTCCAGAATAATTTCTAGGAGGAATCCCCCAAGAGCTTCAGGAGGAATCTTGGAGAAAAAAAAAATCCAGGGTGCAAATCTTAAAGGGATTCCACAAAGAAATTCTTATATAATTTCCGGAGAAAATACCGTTCATCGCTCGCTAACGGAAAGTTCGATTTGGGTCGTCTGTGTTTTAGTTTGTTATGAACGTTTATTGGTTCAAATTTACTTCTCATCTGCAACTTCGCATGTCGCACGAGTCACAACTTCGATTTGGTGCTGCCTCAATAATATACGCCAGAAATTGTTTAAGAAGAGAGAATAAAATTTGTTCTAATTTGAGTAGTTGAAAAAAAATCGATTAATGTTTAATCGATTATTTCAGAAGAAATGGGCATCCCCACCATGCAATGACAGTTCGACAGAATAAACGTCATTCAGATAGCGCATGCATTTAGTGTGTAGTAGTACCTCTTCTGACGCTTGGTGGCGCCACATTCACTAAAAAGGTGTCGCCAGAAAAACGTAAGAGTGGCCTATATTGTTAATATAGTATATTTGGTTTCATTAAAATGCGAATGAAATCTTACAAATTGGTGAAGCTTGTCGATTCAATAATCCCAAGGCAATTTTTGATCGCGATGTTTACACTGTTTTTAGAGTGTCCAATACACCACAAAATTCAAATAATCTGATTCGGCTGCCAATATCTCGATAAGCATATGGACCACCAAACTAACATTCTAAGGTTTAGTGGTCCCAGTAGTCTACTATATATCAACAACCGAACAGAAAACTCAAATTGAATAGACCTATTGTTTTTTGACCACCGAAATTCCCTTAGTGGACTGGAGCAGGAATCGAATCCACATTCCGGTGCTTATGAAACGTCCAAGCGACTGACGCGACTAATCTCACGACCAAGAAGCTCATATATACTTTTCTTCCTTGGGCATAGAGTATCTTTGTGCCTGTCACAAAATAGGTACAAACGCAAAAATAACCACTGGACTGGCACTGAAAATAACATAATAAAGGGATTCACTAATCAGCGTCGCGATCACCAAGACAATCTGGAATTATCTCATACGCAACTTTTTATGAACCAATTCATGAACCAGAAAATCACGGCTAACCTAGCGGCTAACTCAGTTAGGCGCTATCCATAAACTACGTACTTGGACCAATTTTGGCCATCTCAGGACCAACCCCCTCCCCCTCGTAGAATATTGTCCACTCAAAATTTTTGAAATTTGTATGAAGCGTAGACTTTGGCCAGAAGCCCCCATCACCCTTAAGAGTCTACGTTGTTTATGGGCCGGCCCTTATTTAAGCTGTTTAGTGAATCCCCTTATCAGTTTTTGAGAACTAGGTACCAAACATGACTACAACAGTGCTTGCGTGAGAAACAGTGCTGTGTGCAGTCTATACAAGCTACCAGGAAAAATGATCTTGAATAATTTTCTAATTGAATAAAGACGCAAAACCAGCTTTGCTTCTTTCATGTTAATGTACTAATAAATAAGGCATATTACAAACTAACCATTTCCCTACCAGACTTCCAGATTTCTTAACACCCCACATTATTTACCTGCCTGTTGAGTGTTGATGTGCCATAAAATAGATACAAAGCCCTTGAAGTGATGTGACAGAGCTTCCTAGCTAACTGGGTGATAACGTAATGTGTTGCGTCAGCGAGCGTAGATGCATGATCAAAGTTGAAGGAATGCACTTGAAATTGCTAGGGTAGCGTGTATTGCGAGAATTCTTCGAGATATCGACGTTTTCAATTGAAACAAAGTATCGGTTCGAACATAGAAGGATTATTACGCTAGAGTGGGTGCTCTGCGCCAATAAATCACATCATCTTATCACGAATGTACGTAAAAGTTAAGCTCGTTGAATGGTCAGTAAATAGAACAGAATTCCCATTCCCAGACGAGGCTTAGAACGATGAGTGCCTCTGTTATGCTTATGACAACATTAGTCATCTGTATAGCTTTGACAGGTTTGCGTTTCGACGCCGTTGATTGAGAATCTATTTTAATATATCGCCCTGCATTCAAGTGCTCAATCGGAACGCGTGCTGTTTAATATACGATCACATTCCTGGGATTCCTTTGCTCTGTCCGTATGAATGAATATCTGTTTAATTCAATATTGCTGTCAGTTGGCGAAGAGGCGATTCCACAGAAATTCACTGCTGACTCACCATCGCGAGGCGCCAAAAGTACTGACATATGTTGTCGGGGCTAGAAATGATTCGGTCGTCTACTTTCTTTGGGTAATCATGCCCGAGCTACATACATATATAAGACTTATGATGGTATCAAAATTCTGAAGCTGTATGTAATGAATCATTTTTTATTACAAAACTACAAATATTCAGTATCGTTTAAAATAACAAAAGCCCCACAATTTTGGCCTAGAAACTGGCCTTGTTCTCTCTTCGTAGTTCGAACAAAAAGTTAAAATTTTATGAATTAAGTAAGTTGATGCTAAAGACAGAAATATAAACGATCTATAAAAAGACATTTTTCCATGAATAAAGCAGAAAATGTATAAATAGGTTCATTGATTTGCATTGATTAATTACCAAACGATAAGAAGTTATAGCGACATCGTAGCAGGCTGCTCGCGCGGCTGCTCGAGGTTTTGGTCTGCTGTCACGTTTTTTCGCTTCCGTGTGATTTTAGATTTGGCCGAGAAATTGTGTAACTTTATTTGTTCAAAAATTAGAAAATTCAATGTTGTGTACGAATTTGTATTTGGATGGTGCTGTTGGGTTGAAAGTGAAGCTGCAAGTAACATTCGGCGAAGTGGAAGGAGAGTTTTCGGGAAAATTGGCATTTCTCCGAAAACAACAGTGATTGAACGGTTTGAAACACAACGTTGGCAAGTGATTTTTTTTACTGCAGCAATGTTTCCGTCGGAATCGGTCGTCGTTTCGTTAATTTTCTCGTCGTCGCGTCCCGTAGTATCAATTTTTTCTCTGGCAGATCTGGAGCTAGTACTCGTAGGTCGCAAAGTGGTCCAGATTTGAAAAAAAAACCTGGCAAAAATTGCCAAATCATAGTAGTCTGCTAGTTTTAGCCTAAATGAATGTACTGGAACATGATTTGACGCTCAATTTAATTTTATTGACATTTTCAATATTTGCCGATTTCTTCGAACAAAATCCGAATAAAATTGATATTTTTCATACAATTTGACTATACACATATCAGCATGGCACTATTGTTTTGGCAGCTCTTGGCAGTTGCATTTTTTCTTAACCGATTCTGCATACATAAACGAGCATTTGAACGGAACATCCCCGCGGGGAGTAGCGCGGAGCGATTTGTAAGACACTTTGAATATGAAGTGTAAGAATTTCTCGTATCAATGACATGCAAGGACAATTTTGAAGCCAAAAGTGTCATTTTGATCTCTTGTTCCATTGCAGATGTCTGATATACACAAGAACTTACAAATAAACTTTTCAAAATAATTGTATTACTTATATTAACATACTGTTGTAGTGGTTGAACTTGTTTGTGTTCTTTATCAAAAATTCAGTACTTCTTCCATCAGCAGCTATTCAATGCTGTAACAAGATACAAAATCAATGTTTCCAAAATTTTTAAGCGCCAGTCAGTGATCCTGTTATTACGGATGAATGCTCAATATATTGCATCCCATTAAATGCTTGTTCAAAAATTGAGTTTCTGTCAGCTTTTCTAAAAATTGAACCATTGTGGGTCATGCGTTTAGCCGTGAAACTACTTTGGCCAGTTTAAGATTTACGGAATTGTAGGAAACGAAGAAAATCATCGGAAATTCAGAGAAAATGTGTGGAAAATTTGGTTTATGTACCAAATAAATTATCTTAATCTGAACCGTTCGTGTGTGTAGGTCGTTGAATATGGTGGTAGAATATTAATTCAATTCATATGTTCGTGTTGAGAAAATAATTCTTAATGAAATTGGCTGGTGGAGACAATCGGTTACCAGTTCGTTTCTATTTTGTTCTCTAGGACGAAAAAAGTGTTTGTGAAGTGTTGCAGGTGCCACTAGCAACAGAGCAATGGAGTGATGATCATCGAGATTGGTGAGTTCGTTTCATGCTATTATTCTATTGTGAAAGCATAGAAAAGATAATTGTTCTTTTGATGCGGTCATCTTGGTGTTAGAATAGTTTTTGATCAATTGATGCGCTGTTTTTTTATTCTGCCTGGATAATAGTTTTGATTTACTCATAACTTTTAATTATTCATCTTATCTTTAAATTATTCTTCCATCATATTTGTTCAGTTTGTCATCACGAGTGTCGACCTGAAACATAACTTGAAAAACGTTGTTAGCATTTCAGCATCATCTTTGAAGTCTGAAGCTTCAATTTCTGCAGTAACATCATTTTTCATTTTGAGTATGATAGCAAAAAATTGTCAAATGACATATTGCAAGCAAATAGAAACCGAACTGAAATCATATATGGGATACCGCAACATTGGGAACACTACCGCAACAATAGGAACACAGCAGCAAAAATATTAAAGAAATATATTTTTCGGACAAATCTAAGGACACAAAAAGTGTAATCTCATAATTTAATCATAATACATCTTTTAAAAATGCCTTTTGGAAACATTTTTGTCGAAAAAGTGCTCTATTGTCATTACCGCAACATTAGGTACTACCACAACAAAGGGAACAATTACCCTATAAGTAGTTTTTGGATTTGGTTCTTGTTCGGTTCGTTTAGCAGTGAAAAGTGGAAGTGATGTGAATTGGGTACGGTATCTAGATGGGGCAGGAGGCTCCCTCTAGACAAGCAGAAAGACTTCTAAATCTAAAGTTAACTATTTTATATGGAAAAACAGCTTTGGTGCATTTTTATTGTTCGATACTGTATGTATATTAGCCTGGTACACGGTTTATATGGGAAATTACAAAAAATGGAAAAACTCCAACTCCTGTATACTTTTTGAGTTCCACTTTGGTCCCATATCAACTGTGCAAAATTTCAGATCGATCGGAAAAACTATATTTTAGCGCCCGCCATTTTTAGTTTTTCATACGATTTACTATGGGGAAATTTTACTTCTGCAAAGAAAAATCGCTAGGAGTCACCCCTAGATCCCTAAAAATAAGTCGCTGAATGATTTCAGTAGAAAACTTTACGAGGAATCAGACCTCCGAAGATCACAAACCGATGCGACGTTCGTGGAAAAAGTTATTAAGCCTCCCCCGATCGATAAAATGACGAGATTTTATTATTTATTGTTATTTCTTACATGTTAAACAGCGTTGACATCCCATTCGGTTTTCAGTCAATAACTTTTTCCACATGCCTTAGATCGCTTTGCGGTCTTCGGAGGGTTAGTTCGTCGTAAAATTTCCAATAGAAATCATTCATCGATTTATTTTTAGGGGTTAAGGAGCAACCTGTGGCGATTTTTCTTTGAAAAAGTGATTTTCTCCATAGTAAATCGTATGAAAACTTAAAATGGCTGGCGCTAAAATATAGTTTCTCCGATCGAGCTGAAATTTTGCACAGTTGATAAGGGACCAAAATGGAACTCAAAAAGTGTACAGGAGTAGAATGTCTTTTGGTGTCCCACGCTAATGTATATCCCTATCGTGACGAACCTGCACATTTCTGCTGCTGAGCAATAACAGTTTTGCGTATTTTTTTCATCTGTTTAGTCTATGTTTTATTTGATTTTAACTGTTTTTATAATTCATCCATCACTTATACTTGTATGTGTGCAAAAAAACTTTTGTTTACGTTGCCTCTGAGATTTACCACAACAAGCTAAACAAAAAGTGGACAAAAACCGTAAAACATGAAAAAGTTTTATCTGTTTATCTGTTCTATTTCAGTTTTATCTAGTTTGTCAAAGCTAGAAATCAAAAGACAAAGAGTAGTTCTCTCAAATGCGGAAAAATAACTGTTGTTTTGTTGTTAATTTTCATTGTATCATGGAAATTGTTTATTGGTAGAAAAACAATTATGTATGAAATATTCATGCACTATTTAATTGGTTATGTATATTTATCTTTTTCATTAATTGATGCTGCCACCAAATGTTTGTTGTTGTAAAATGTATATTTTACTACAGTATGCGGCAGGAAAAAATGCGAAAGTGTTTTTCAACTTCAAACCTCATTTTCGTCCATTTGACATTAACCAATCTATGTTTCAACGTTCCATGATCTATAATAGGCTAGTTTTCTGAAAAGTTAATTAAAAAATTTCCCATTTTGGTCACTAACCTTTACAGAGCGGCGCCTGAAGATGAAGACAACCAGAATTTTCAAACCGCAGAAAATCGCACAGGTCGCTAAATTTCGCATCTGATAAAACAAAATTATTGATTTTCTCTACAATATCATCAAATATATGTACTTATTTCATCTGGTATGTGAAACTACATGGCTCTGGATCAGTGTGGTCTGGTTGTTCATCGAATTTGAGCTAATTTTGTTACTGTTATAGTCATTTTGTTTAATGACTATTGGGCGCGCAGTTTATTGATATCCGCTTATTAGGCCTACATTATCACATGTTAAACATCAAATATGTTCATTTTTATTTTTCAGTGCTAGAATATAGACATTGACTGATACACTGTCATGAAAAAATACACATATATAGTTATGGACATCCCTAGGCTCTACCCACGATGTTCAGGTATCCGCCTATCGTGGACTAGATGCTGACAAAGCAGTATCACCCTTGGAGACACTGAGCATAACCCCCATACCAGAATACCCTTTGGACTCCGAGCATATTGATGACACGATAAATCGATACCGGCGCACAGTAACACCGACCATCCAACGCAACCCAGAACAACCAGGCCAGTTGCCATCCGGTGAACTTTTGCTGACATCGAGAAAGCATCGAACTCAATCGGAGGACACAGGTGTGCCCTCGGTCTGGTCTGGCTCGATCAGTCAGTTGGAAGTGAACGTTTGAATCGATAGGTCTAATAGTCAGTTGAAAGCCCTTCTGGCCCAGTATAAGTGTTAGGAAGTGTGAAATGTAAAATCATAAACAAGAACATAATAAAAGTGATGGGATTAGGGTAAATTTGAAACAAGTAGTTTTTTAAAAACCCTAATGTGAAGTCCCGTCCATTTTTGGCGCAGTCGTACGGAACACTCTACGTGCAGTGCTAGTTTTTGGAAGACAATCTAGTGACAAAACCCGATCCGTGGTAATTGGACAGTAGTGCGAAAACCGAAAATTAGTGTCGAATTGACGACATCGGACGTGCCGGTAACCAAGGACTAAAAGTGTAACTGACTTGTGCAGGATTCAGCATTAAGTAGACGCTTAGCCCAACCCGTGGCGAAGCAAGAAACTAGTGACTATCTCCAGCGATCATCAGGAACCAGGCTCTTGGAAACCATCC
The DNA here is from genome assembly GCF_035046485.1 of Aedes albopictus. Classification (NCBI taxonomy): domain Eukaryota; kingdom Metazoa; phylum Arthropoda; class Insecta; order Diptera; family Culicidae; genus Aedes; species Aedes albopictus. The sequence continues at coordinate 449,564,138 of NC_085138.1, read as the reverse complement.
CTCAACCCGTAGGTGATTTGCGCCGCCCGACACGAAAACTGCATCGGTGGGTTTCAACCCTTTAAGAGTGTCGAACCGTGAGTAAACAACTTTTCTTTTCCCAACCTCTCTATCATTTTGTATGCGTAGATTTAATCCCGTTCCTAAAGTTAAGCCTCTCAGGTACCACGAAAGAAACATGGAACAAGTTAATTTACAGGCAATATTTGACCAAATACAAAACTTGGAGCACAGACTTGGTGCTCTTCAAGTCGAAAACAATAATTTACAGCAGCAACAGCAACAGTTGCAACAACAGCGGCAAGCCCCCGTCGTGGAGGACCGTCGCACGGACTTCTTCCGAATTCCAGACCCCATAAGAATGATCCCATCATTCGACGGGAATAAAAGACAGCTCAGTCATTGGCTTGATACAGCAAGACGAGCTTTGAATTTATGCCGACCACACGTCGCACCGGACTTATTTGCCGTGTACGAACAAGCGGTGATCAACAAAATCGAGGGCAAAGCCCGCGATATGATATGTGTAAACGGAAACCCCACTACCTTCGACGAAGTAGCGGAAATCCTACAAAGTGTCTACGGTGATCGCAATAATATTGCTACATACCAGACACAATTATGGTCACTTAAAATGACCGAATCATTACATATTTACTATAAGAAAACAAAGGAAATAATGGTTAATATGAAGTCTTTGGCAAAGCAGAATCCAACTTATGCAAATCATTTCCTTGAACAAGAATGTTTAGCAGCATTTATTAACGGCCTTAGTAAACCCTACTTTGGGTATGCTCAAACAGCACAACCCAGTGATTTGGAGAATGCATACGCATTCCTGTGTCGGTTCCAAAACGCTGAGAAGACGAAGTCCCACACACAAGCTGCATTCGACCAACAGCCCCATGGTAGCAAAAATTTCAAATCTTCCAATAAACCATTTAGCAAGCAATCAGACACCCCATCTACACGACACAAACCGCTATCCGACAGACAGAAAATGACACCCATGGAAGTAGACCCGTCGTTACGTTCCAGAGTTTACAATCATGACGCTGAACAGAAAAACGACGACGATACACATGACACACATAGCGAAGACGATAGTGAAGACGAAGTCAGTGAACAAAGTGTAAATTTTCAGAATAGGCCTCGATCCGAGATCGTTGACTTAAATGCAATCAACGGACTTCCCTACGTAATAATGAACATTTGTGGTAAGGACGCAAAAATACTTGTGGATAGTGGATCAAACAAAAATTTCATTTCGCCCAGCCTGATTCCAAAATCAAAACAGCTAAAATGCAAAACCCTCAAAATTTCTAATAGCTCAGGACGGCATGCGGCCGATCAAAAATTCATCACGACAATTTTTGGCCTCAAGCAAAAAGTTACCTTCTACCTTTTAAATTTCCACAATTTTTTTGACGGAATCCTTGGATACGAAACCCTCTCCGACATCGAAGCACTGATCGACGTGAACAACCACAAAATAATCCTTCCCCACAAAACAATCCCGATGCAAATTAGGAAATTAGGCCCTTCGCAGATTACGCTGACAGAGAACTCTACGCGAATGATCAAACTACCCGTTTTACAGAATAATGGCAACGTTTACCTCCCTAACGACATACAAATTGCCAACGCTGTAATCCCTTCTGGGTTGTACCAAGCAGAAAATGGTTTTGTAAACGCTCCAATAAGAAACTTTGGCAAATCTGTCACCTTCCATTGGACAAAGCCAGCAAAAACTATTCAAGTAGCAGAAGTTAACAATATGAATTCACATCATTCTTATCAAGCGTCTCACATACCCTCTTCTGAATTGGAAACAATGATTAGAATAAAACATCTCAACAACGAAGAAAAATCTGCATTACTGAAAATCCTTTCTAAAAATTCCAAAATTTTTCATAATGATTCAGAAAAGTTGTCTTGCACTTCTGCAATTCAACATCGAATAAAAACTACAGATGATATTCCAGTTCATACCAAAACGTACCGATACCCTCATGTCCATAAAGCTGAAGTGGAGAAGCAAATCAACGAAATGTTGGAGGACGGTATTATTCAAAATTCTATTTCCCCCTGGACATCTCCAATCTGGATTGTTCCAAAAAAACTGGATGCAAGCGGAAAAAAGAAATGGCGTGTCGTCATAGACTACCGCAAATTAAATGAAAAGACTGTCGATGATAAATTCCCCATCCCGCGAATTGAAGAAATCCTTGACAGGCTCGGCCGTAGTACCTATTTTACTACACTGGATCTTAAATCTGGATTCCACCAGATTGAGGTACATCCAAAAGACAGGCCGAAAACTGCTTTCAGTACAGAGAAAGGGCACTTCGAATTCATCCGCATGCCCTTTGGATTAAAAAACGCGCCAGCAACTTTTCAGCGCGTAATGAACCACATTCTCGGAAATCTCATTGGAAATTGTTGCCTAGTTTACCTAGACGACATTATTATTTTTGGTAGCTCGTTACAGCACCACATCGATAACCTTAACAAAGTGCTTCAACGGCTTGCTCAAGCCAACCTTAAAATTCAATTTGACAAATGTGAATTTCTTCAGAAACAATGTGAATTTTTGGGGCACATAGTAACCCAAGATGGCATTAAACGCAATCCAAATAAAATCGAAAAAATCCTTAATTGGCCAATCCCAAAAACAACTACTCAAATCAAAGGCTTCCTAGGACTTCTTGGATACTACAGAAAATTTATTCGAGATTTTGCAAAATTAACGAAACCTTTAACCAGGTGCTTGAAAAAAGATACAAAAATTGTCCACAACGAAGAATTTATTAGTTGTTTTAATGATTGCAAACAGTTACTAACGAGCGACCCTATTCTAAAATACCCCGACTTCAATGGAAAATTCATTCTTGAAACTGACGCAAGCGACTTTGCTTTAGGAGCCGTTTTGTCTCAGAAATTCGAAGATGGCAAAGAGCATCCTGTTGCATATGCCTCTAGAACGCTGAATCAAGCAGAATGCAACTATTCTGCCACGGAAAAAGAATTGTTGGCCATTGTATGGGCAACGAAACATTTTAGACCATATATTTACGGAACCTCTTTCGAAATTCGAACCGACCACAAACCACTTGTGTGGCTCCGGCAGAAAAATGATCTGAACAGGAGACTTTTACACTGGAAACTAGCTCTCGAAGAGCTCGAATTTGAAATCAAGTATAAGAAAGGTACTCTAAACGCTAATGCAGATGCACTGTCTCGTGTTAACCCTGAGGATAAAACAGAAGTAAACGCCAACTCTACCTCCAGCGATGACATGACACAACACTCCGCGGACACTGACGATAACGACTTCATCCCGTCAACGGAAAGACCCCTTAACAGATTTGGAAATCAGATTGTACTTTTAGAGACAGATGAAGATAGTCGTGAATCCTTGACCCCATTTAAAAACTTCCACAGAATAACTATAAAGAAGGTACATTTTGGTCCAGCAGCCCTGATCAATATTCTTAAGGAATACGCTTCGACGAAATGCGCTACCGGTCTTTATTGTAGCGAAAGTATCCTTAATAGGCTGCAAACTATTTATAAAACTTACTTTTCATGTGCAAAATCATTAAAAATTTTCTGGACACAAAGATTGTTAGAAGACGTAACAGATGAGCTTGAACAGGACCTGATCATCGAACGGCAACACAACGCGAACCACAGAGGTATCATTGAGACAAAGGCACACATCTCAAGAAGGTACTTTTTCCCAGGAATGAAGAGCAAAATTTCAAAGTTCATCAACATCTGCAAACTTTGTCAAAAGGCTAAGTATGAAAGGCGACCATATAAACAAAAATTCCAATTAACAGCAACACCATCCAGGCCGTTGCAAATTGTTCATATGGATATATTCATAATCAGAAATAGAAATTATCTAACACTTTGTGATAAGTTCTCCAGACTAACAATGGCTATCCCAATTAAAACACGGAATACTATACACATTCTAAGAGCACTAACCCACTTCTTCGCTAACGTTGGAAAACCTTCCTTTCTCGTCATGGATCAGGAAGCATCATTTACCTCAACAACAGTTAAAGAATTCCTTGAGGAAAACGATGTAGAGTACCATTATACGAGTGTTGGACAATCCTCTTCGAATGGTACTGTGGAAATCGTCCATAGGACTATTGGAGAATTGCACAACATCTTAAGTATGAAGGATTCAACTAAAGATTTGTCCGAAACGGCAAAAATTAATCTTGCAGTTTCCATATATAATGACTCAATACACTCTCAAACAAAGTTAACTCCAAAAGAGTTATTTTTTGGCTTCAGAAACGAGGACCCTGTCCCCGAAGATCTCGATGAAAGAATAAGACTGAAGGAGGAATTTTACAGGATTTTGTCTCAAAAACAATTAGAGAAAAAACGTTCAGACTTAGAAAAACTGAACATAAACAGAGAAGATCCTGAAAACTTCCTTCCAAATGAAACGGTCTTCGAAAGAAAAAGGAATAACTTGAAGCACCAAGAGAGGTATAGAGAAATACAAGTCAAAGATAATTTAGAGTCAAATATAATCGACGAGAATGGGAGAAAAGTCCACAAAACAAAATTAAAACGTAAACGTAAAACTTAATTTCGACGTAGAACTAATTGCACCTTTTTGTCTTCTTTCCCTTCTTCTCCTGTCATTTCAGCTCGAAGATGACACACAAACACCCGATACTTTTTTGTCTTACAATTATGATGTTTTTCAATCCTATTTACTCTGCTTACTTGGAAATCCTTGAACTTAATGAAAATCCCGGTATAGTTGCGTTCAAGACTAATTCAGTCTTTATAAAAGAAGGATCTCACACACTATTCCATAGATTTAATTTATTTTCCTTTACCGTCGTTCTCAAGCAGTATGAATCCATTATTTTGAACATTGAAGAAAACCCAAAGATAGCAGAACTAGTTAAAATTCTTAAACAAAAGCAGAGTCAGGCTTATTTTATCCTTGAAAATTTAACCGCTAGAAGTAGAAAAACAAAACGATCTCTTAATTTTCTTGGGTCTACCTTAAAAATGATTACAGGGAATCTCGATAATGAAGATTTGTTAAAAATAGAAAACCAACTTGAAATTCTTAAAAATTCAAATAACCTTTTAGTAACAGAGAATAATGAACAAATTCAAATTAATAAATTGTTTGAGGAAAGGATTAACAATATTACTAAACAAGCTTATAGACAGTCTAGGGAAATAGATAGCATCATTAAACAGACAAGACTGAGCTTAGACAGACCTGTCGAATGGGAACATCTCCTGCACCTACACAACATCATCTTCAACATCGACACGATCAACCAGCAGCTGTCTACAATTTTCGAGGCCATTCAGTTGTCCAAGTTGGGTTTAATTTCAAAGGCTTTCTTACAACCATCAGAGCTAGAATTTGCAACGAATCTGTTGGAGTCACAAGGCGTTGTGATTAACAGCTATGACCAAGTTTATGAGTTTTTGGAACCCATAGCATTCCACAATAACTCAGACATAATCCTACTCATAAAAATTCCTAAATTCAGGCAAGGAGAATTTGTGCAACTCCAAATAGAAGCCATTCCACGACAGTTTAAAATCATACCGATAAATGCAACAAAAGCCATTGTTGGTAACAATGAGTCTTTCCTAATTTCCCATCCATGCATGAACATCGAGCATAGCATCATCTGCGACGTCCAGAACTTGTATAACACTTCAAATGACGGATGCTTACATGAGTTACTAAGAGGAAATACGGGTAACTGTACCTTCATTAGATCCCCAATGAAACCTGACACAAAGGAAATCGAGAATCTCGGACTGTTAGTTAAAAACTCTGTTGATCCGACTTCGATGCAAAACAGTTGTGGATATGGTCCGAGGAATTTAACAGGAACGTTTCTCATATCATTTAGAGATTGTTCCATCACCCTCAACGGAAAAACCTTTACCAGCAAAACATTCAGAGGAGAATCCAGACCTGTCATCTTACCCCTACATTCAGTTAGCGTAGATGAGTCACAGACAGAACCAGAATCCATTGACTATATGGAACAACTGCACATTAGGAATCGTCATAAGCTGGAGCACTTAGAAACAGCAAGCAAAAGGACTAAAGTGCTCAACATAGTAGGAATAGTTCTCATCACATGCTTCGTAGCAGTAATTTTCGCTTTTCTTACGAGAGAAGTTCGTAAACTCAAAATGAAGCTGACAATACGGATCCCTGCAAACAATGCGTTGGAAAGCTCTCAAACAATATTGAACCGAGACGGTTCAAACTAAGGCGGGGGAAGTTATGGACATCCCTAGGCTCTACCCACGATGTTCAGGTATCCGCCTATCGTGGACTAGATGCTGACAAAGCAGTATCACCCTTGGAGACACTGAGCATAACCCCCATACCAGAATACCCTTTGGACTCCGAGCATATTGATGACACGATAAATCGATACCGGCGCACAGTAACACCGACCATCCAACGCAACCCAGAACAACCAGGCCAGTTGCCATCCGGTGAACTTTTGCTGACATCGAGAAAGCATCGAACTCAATCGGAGGACACAGGTGTGCCCTCGGTCTGGTCTGGCTCGATCAGTCAGTTGGAAGTGAACGTTTGAATCGATAGGTCTAATAGTCAGTTGAAAGCCCTTCTGGCCCAGTATAAGTGTTAGGAAGTGTGAAATGTAAAATCATAAACAAGAACATAATAAAAGTGATGGGATTAGGGTAAATTTGAAACAAGTAGTTTTTTAAAAACCCTAATGTGAAGTCCCGTCCATTTTTATATATCCTATATTTAGCGTGTAATAGTGCCTTGAACTTTTCGCATTTTTTCCTGCCGCACCCTGTATGTGAAGTTTGTTTGTCTGCCGCACAAACATGTAATTATCGCGATAAACTGTTGCAAGAGCTGAATACGAAATCAAGCTCAATACAATCTGTTAGTTGCAGTCACACATATCAATTGACCCATATTTCCAGTACGGTACTAGTCAACAGATTTCTATTCAAATCAGGTGTTTCATCAGAATGTAGTATAATACCGTTTGTTTACACATGCATCATTCGAATGTAAAACCACCCGATATAAAGCCGCTTGCTGCAGATTGCCTGTTTATCAATGTCCGAGACGAAATTCCTTTGCGCTATAAATGCTACAGATTTGGCTGAACCGAGTTGATGAATAACATTGTTCAAGATCCCCAAGAAGCCGTTTTCCGTTTGCTCGAGCTCATTGTGCTATAGGGTTTATCAGAGAGTATATATTTTAACCAAACCAGTAGTAAAGATAACAATGGAATGCGAATGGCTAACATTCCAGACTAGGTCGTCCTCGGTGTGATGGCTATAGTGAACAATCTGTTGATAGCGTTATTTTGTCTTTTCATTAGTATGGGAGATATCTAAAACGAGATATCAATTTCTTTGTTCCAAGTTTTGGTTTTGTAGCGTCGTAGACTTTGAATCGCCCGAAAGTATTACAAGGTGAAAATAATCTAGGATGGAATTTTCTACAAAGGTATTGCTCATTTTGGATCCGTTTTTATGCAAAAGCATAAATCATATTTAAAAAGAATATGAACAGAATAAATCCTTTCAAGATAAAACTAATATTGATTTGTATCAATCAAAGTTCTTGAAGAGTTCATATTTAAACGATGAACTGATTGAGTCGATAGCATTGAAGCTGGATGAGTAAAACAAAAAATAATAATTAATCACAATGTGATGCGGAATTTCTTTCAATACCATTTAGCCATGACTTTCTTTTTTGTTGTTTCTACTAACGGACGCACTAAAGATCTGTGATACAATTCATCGATTGTACTCCACCGGTAGCTCGTCTGATTCGAACACGGTAAATGGATTGACCTATGCCGTGAATTCATACTAGCCTATATGGTTACCCATAAGTACGAGCTGCCGCTCTGCACTTGAAATAGAATTAGTCGAATGCGTCGGTAATACCGTTCAGCAGGGCTGTAAATGCATCATCCAACTCGTCAGAGCGACCCAGAGTTTGCAATACGTAGTCCTTGATTATAGCACAAACGATCTAAAACAAATGCAAGATTTATGTGATTGGTGGTAATAAATTATTGTTTTGATTGTTGTTTTTTTTCTTCTATGAAAACATATTTTAACAAGCACAAGCATAGAATGCATCTATTGGTACTTGAAACACTAGTTGAAATTAAAAAAAAAACTCACTATTAACTTCACGTTTGCAAAAGAAAAATTGAAAATGAAAATTTCTGAAATTGAAAATGAAAACAGACTTCATCAGTGTCGAGTGCTCGACATCAAGTGCTCGATCTATTGGTGATTATTGATCACATTGGTAAGATTTCCGTGTTCATATATTATAAGATTATTATAAGATCAGAACATGTGTCTCAAGATATTAGATGACCATTGATCCAACAAAAAACTATAAACTCATTCAAGGGGCGGGGTTTTATAGGAAGAGAAAAATTTGTAAAAAAAAATCACAATCATGCAGTTTTTTCAAAGGTCGTACACAAGCTCAAAATCACAAGGAGACTGAAAAAAGTAGTGCCAGCTTACTAAACAAAAACAAGAAAATTTAACAAACAAATGTCACTTACCGCCACATCCGGTTTGGAAACCCCGTGTCTCTTGTGATTAATCACCATTTTTGAAATGCTGCTTTTGTACATAATTGGGTTGTCCAACCCATAATCAATAATTGCTCCTGCAGAAAATATATGTTATCAAAACATAGATCGACTATTTAGCTACCTGACATCGAAATTTGTGTTGATACTTACCGAAGAAGTTCATGACGTTCAAAGCATGGGCATGTAGAGATCTGTTGTCCTTCAACTCTTTCGCTTCATAATCCATCGAAAAGTCAAAATATCCCAAGTATTCGGGATTCTTTTCAAAGAATCTGAAAGTTGAAAAATCTTAGATTTTAATGCATTTTAAGAATTTATATTAAAACATAAAGCAAATAAATGAGTTGAGGATCCAAATTTTGACAGTTTTAAAATTTAGATCAAATGCATTGGTTTACCAACTCTTATTGATAGTGCTCTTAAGACATGAGTACAGGTCGAAATGATCTCATTACAAATACTTACTTCACAAATATGTTGGTACCATGAGTAACAATATTTGGTTTAACCAGTTTCCAAGCATCAACTAGAACGTGCCTTTGATCCGGCGTTATCCCAGTACTGAGCTCAGTATCAGCCATTTCACCTAGAAATCAAAAATAAAAACAGATTGAAGTTGGCAGTCAAACTAACATCTGAGGCAAGAAAAGTGGAGTGTGCTTTTGCTTGAAAGCATTTTGTTATAAATTGTGTACAAAGCGTATGCGATTCTTGAAAATATTAATCGATATTAATCAGATCGAACGAGAATCTATTTCTGTTATTGGCAAATGACGAGTTCGAATTGATGACTTTGGTGAGTTCGTTCAAATTTGAATTATATTACGATAATGTGTGTGCATTTTTTGGGGATATTTAGTGTAGAATACACCTAAACCTTGTTTTACGTCCACTATTGGCCTAGCGAAAAAAATATAAATATATTTTTATATTTTTGTACACTTATCCTAATCACGAAGATGTTTTAAAAAATATTAAACTGTTGAATTTCCTTATTGTCTTAGCGGTAGAAATTTTTGTCGCTTAGCCAAACATGGACGTAAAAAAAGGACGAGGTGTATATTATATATTTGGGTAAGAGATTGTTTTACTTCATTCTCGTTTCAAAGAGCGAGTAATGACGCTTAAGCCTAGGCATTCAAGCCAGGACACGGACTAAATACCTGTGTTCCATCCCAGGAACCGAAGGACCGAGGGGTGACATTAACCTTCTAAGCATCGTCACCCCCATCGATTTTCACATATTTTACTCTCTACTTTATTATTCTACTCAATGGCTTTATTGTAAAACCAATAACGCTGAACAGTAGGCCTGGCCGTTTCAATGCTTCCAATGCATTTCCGATGTACTGCAAGCATTAATAATGACAAGAAAAATGGTAGAATAAGTCGATCCTATCATTTTCCTTTCAATGAATGGCTGTGTATGAGTAGATTAGACTAGACTAGACGTAGTAAATTTTGCTATTTTTATTTATTATTGCTGCCACCAAATTTTTGTTGTTGTAAAATGTAGGTATATTTTACTATGTGAAATTCATTTGTCTACCGCACAACCATGTAATTAACGCGATAAACTGTTACAAAAGCTGAATATAAATTGTTATAAATTGTGTACAAAGCGTATGCGATTCTTGTAAAAATTATCGAATTAAAATATAATGTTGATAAATATTTCAATGTACCACTTGCCACATATCCCAATAAATGATTGCAAATAAGCATTAGAGTGGTCCAACTTTATATGAAAAAACTTAAACTCAAAAAAGTTCAGATGCTACTTTCTTTTCAACCAGATGCTTCAGTAAAAACATTGGTTCTTTTGAGTTCTTTTGAGGCAACAAAACTCACGGACGGATGAATCAATCTACTTGATTTTGTCATGGTTCAATTCATATTCATGGTGGCTGTGTTTATATGTAGAAAAAGTTATGAAAATCATCTAAAAAAGTATAAAAATAGTGAAGATACTACTTTTTTATGAGCTGGGAAGAAATTGAACCCGATCAAAATAAAACCAATCTAGAGTGCGGTGCTGTAATGACCTGAGCAGTTGTCAAATAACCAAATCTTGGCAAGACAAAGTTTTCCGGGACAGCTAGTTATCAATAAATTTCATGAAAATCACCTAACACTTTGTATGGATAAAGCAATTAAAAAATCAAGTTTTTAATGAATTACTAGGAATGTTTTGGAATTTTTATAGATTTTTCTTGTTCTTAATTAAAAAAAAAGGAAATCTCATTGCAAAATGGTCTCAAAGCCGTATCTAACTGGACAAAAGTTTAATGGGTAGTACGCAGATCGCAAGAAATTTCTTGGCCTATCTTGATGCGTGAAAAATTCAAGCAAGGAACCACTCAAGAAATGAGCAAAAATGTTTTTTTTTTTCTTGACCCCAGTACGGAGCTGAGACGAAACGTCAAATCAAAGGGAGCTTGCTGTGATAAATTTCTTAATGCCTGGTTTAGACGGTGCAAGTGACTTGATTCCAGTCAGTTGAAAATGCCCAATTAAATGCGAATTGTACGTGTAAACACCACCATTCATCTCACTTGAGCAACTGACTTGACTTGAACGAAAGTTGAACATGTTGAACTTTTTCATTCAAGTCAAACGAATTCATCTCACTTGCCCCGTCTAAACCCACGATTCATGTGAGTTGAATTCATGTCATCTGTCAAGCGAATTCAATTGAGTTTGCTTACGCACCACACGAATTGAGCAATGTAAACACTTGCCTCAATCGGGATGCATTCATGAGCATTCAAGTGGACACTCAAGTCATTTGCTCAGTCTAAACACATCATTCCATTGAATAATTGAGCAAGTTTGAGAAGTTGGCAAGTGAAATGCTCGTTTCAATTGAACTGTCTAAACCAGGCATAAGGCAATCCATGAGACAGATGCGATCAGCTGATTCTTTTTGTTTACCATATATTTTTCACATGATGATCGGGGTGACAGTTGAACACAAAGGAATTTGTTAAGCACCGACGACACTTGACGAATCTTTGTTAAGTTGTACTCACACTGTGTTTACACTTTTGGCTGTCACCCCCATCGCGAAAAGTCGTCATTGATTGCCTTATTCCTGTCAAGGAAAACGAATGCACTGAACGAAAATTACTTGAGCGTTTCCGTTTAAGGTGCATACCTAGCATAAGTTGCAGTTTTACTGCGGGGAAGTTTTTTTTATCATATCATATTTATAGGGCACTGCCAGTGTCAGATCCAACAGGTTCAGGAAGAAATCGATTTTATTAAATCATGATATGACTTTTTGAAATTATCATTTAAAATTTCTTTGAAAGAATGGGTATTGTAGCAATTTTCTATTTTTGTTTTTATATAGACTTATTACTCTGTACATTCGGGGAAGGGATCATTATCCTTTTTTTCTCGTTTCAGAGAGCGGGTAATGGCGCTTAAGCCTAGGCTTTTAAGCCAGGACACATGGAGAAATGCCTGTGTCCCATCCCAGGAGAAGAGACGCCAACTTAAAACGGAGTGTGCAGCACCACTCCCAACGATTTTATGTCCAAACACCATTCCCCTAGAACGAAACGGTTGGTACGATTGTCCCCGTTTCTTCCTTCATTCAATTCAAAAAAGTTTGTCAATCATGTTATTCATAAGTAGATAACCCGATTGCCTTAAGTTTTTGAATTATCTTCCAACCCAGTAGTCTGCACAGTGGGCCAGGCCGTTTTAATATTTGTGTCACATCATTTCTGATATGCTGCAAATATTAATGCTGACAAGAGAATATCAGAAGAAATTTTGATATGTCCAGGATGCTTTTCAATACTGGCTGTGCAAGCACTACAATAGAATAGAATATATGTTTATAGGGCACTGCCAGCCGCGGTAGCTAAGATAAATTTTTCTTTTGCGTTTCGTGGCCTTGTTGTTTACGATTCGGACAAATTTCATCAGCTTTCGGACTTTTTGCCAGCATTTTGCCAGCTTTCATGGGTGGTTTGGTTTAATTCAAAATATGGTTTTCGCGAGTGTGGGAATGTGTGCTGATTATAACTTGATGACGGCATGGTGCGTGGCACCCCTCCAGGAGGTCCTTCTGGGATTTCAGAGGAATTCCATCTGGGGTTCCTCCAAGAAATCCTTCGCGGTTTCTCCACAAATTTGTTTCAGGACTCCTCCAGGACTTTTATGTGGGATTCCCAGGGAGTTCTTGATGATTCTCTGGGGTTCTTCCAGGAGTTTCTTCTGAGACTCCTAAAGATAATCCGTCTGTGATTCCTTCAAGAGTTCTTGCCGGGATTCCTCCAGGAAGTACTCCCGAGATTCCTTCAGAGATTTTTTTTTCTGGGATTTCTTAACGAATACCTTCTGAGATTACTTCAGGAAATCCTAGATTTCTTGATCCTCCAGGAATTCCATCCTAGATTCTCCTAAAAGTTTCTTTTGGAATGTCTTCAGAAGTGTTTTGTTTTTGACTTCCAGAAGGTTTTCCTGGGAATTCCAGCAATTTTTCCCGGGATTTCTTTCGGGATTCCTCCAGGACTTCTCTCGGGAACTGCTTCAGGAATTCGTTCTGAGATTCCTTCAGAAACTAATTCCAAAATTTTGTCAGGGATTATTTCTGCGAATGCTATGCGAGATTCCTCCAGAAGTTCCTCCTGGGATTTCTTCAGGAATTCCTTATGAGATCCTTCCAGAAATGCTACAAAAACTTCTTTCAGTATTCCTCTAAAAACTTCTTCGGGAGTTTTCCTGGAGCTCCTTCGGAATTCTTTCAGGAACTTCCTCTGGGATCCTTCAAGAATTCCTTCCGGGATTCGGAAGGAATTTCCAAGAAATCCAGGAACTCCTGAAATAATCTCAGAAGGTGTTCCTCAAGCAAACCAGGAAAGTATCTCTGGAAGAATCCCGTTAGTACTTCCTGGAGGAGTCCTGGTAAGAGCTCTGGAAGGAATCCCAGACGGAACCTCAATAGGAATCTCAGAAGAAACTCCTGGAAGAACCCCAGAGGGAACTTCTGAAGGAATCCTAAATAGAACTTCTGAAGGAATCCTAAATAAATCCCCGGAAGAATCTCATCAAACTCCTGGAGGAGTCCTGGAACAAATTTGGGGAAAACCGCGGTTCTAAGTGATCTGTTTGTGGTATGAGGGTGATTGCATTGCCAAAGATAATTATTGCTATTCTATTTTAGAAATGGTGTTGTTGTTGATCATACTTTGACTTGGTACGGTTACATCTCCTCTAAATTATTCGAAATGTGTCAACACCACATATCATATTAAGCAAATCACATATTGGTGAACATCATAAAAACATTTCAATGTCGATTATTCACATCTTTACCGAACCATCTGCATTTTAGATAAAAAAAATAGTTTAAATGTAATAGTTTTCATGCAACGAGTTACAAAATGAAGATTTTTACAGTACGAGTGGTAAAAACTGCGATAAGTTTGACCCTTTTCAAGTTATAGCCAGTTAAGGCAATAATAATCAAAAACATGGAAAGCTCAATAACTACGCAACGATTGAGATTTGACCATATGCGTAGAACAACTTTTTTCGCCATTTATGGTCCTCTATTACCCTTTAAAAACTTTGCACTCAGGAACCTAACACCCTGTATAAACAATATCAAGATTTTCATATAACGTGCAAGGACTATTTGTAGCATCTACCATTGGGTTCGATTTGAGATTAATTTTAAATTTTCTTGAATGCTCATGTATGACTTGCTATAGGAACAGCGAGTTTCATCATCGATTTTCTCTGTTCATGATTGTTCATACACATTAAGAGTAAAGTTGAGCTTGAATTATATTTGGCATGAGATCATAATGATGGGTCGTGGATTCATGACTCAAACAAAGATACAATACATCAATTAAGAGATGATGTTGTATGCTTGATTTTCGATTTCATGCATTTCCAGAGTGTATAGCAGATTGCATCCCAAATTGGACTATCACTTTATTTTTACTACGACTAAAAAGTGTGATAAAAGTGCACACATGCTTCGGAACGTCTTGACGTTTTCGGTGCACTTGTTTACTGATTTACAAGCAATGAGTGCACCCCGAAGACACCAACTCGATCCGTCGTGATGCTGCGCTGCAATCACACTTTAAAAGGGTGTGTACTAGCGTGGTTCAAAAAATCATTTTTGCTCCACACCGCTTATACGATTCGTAACCAGATTCTACACTGAGACGATTTTCCGTATACTTTTTATGTGTGCAACTACATATTTTTTTGCAATTTGTCGTTACTTATAATTAATAAAGGAGACAAACATACTTTTTATGGCATTCATCAGTAATAAAATTTATGTTTGAAATCTCATGATTTCGATTTGTCGTGACAAATAAAATGTATGTGTGAGGCTTATAGCGTTTATATTATGTTATTCATAATAATTATGTCTCAATTTTTAATAATAATTATAAATTAAATCAAATCATTCAAAATAAACCCTTGTTTGTTTTGCTTTTGAAAATAACTATCTTTTATTTATCGGGAAAACATTTTACTATAGATATTTAATTAGAATACGTCCGCAGCGACTCCGACGTCCTTTCGACAGCGCACCTTGTATTTCATGTACGGAGTTGGATGTCGTCGGTGGTGGGATCCCGCTTATCGTTTCTTGATCAATGATATCCACATTGTGTGGGCCAAGTCCATCAAATGCCAATGATGTGGGCAGTAGCCTGGTACACGGTTTATATGGGAAAATACAAAAAATGGAAAAACTCTAACTCCTGTATACTTTTTGAGTTCCACTTTGGTTCCATATCAACTGTGCAAAATTTCAGATCGATCGGAAAAACTATATTTTAGCGCCCGCCATTCTTAGTTTTTCATACGATTTACTATGGGGAAATTTTACTTCTGCAAAGAAAAATCGCTAGGAGTCACCCCTAGATCCCTAAAAATAAGTCGATGAATGATTTCTGTAGAAAACTTCACGAGGAATCAGACCTCCGAAGACCGCAAACCGATGCGACGTTCGTGGAAAAAGTTATTAAGGCTCCCCCGATCGATAAAATGACGAGATTTTATTATTTATTGTTATTCCTTACATGTTAAACAGCGTTGGCATGCCATTCGGTTTTCAGTCAATAACTTTTTCCACGTGCCTTAGATCGCTTTGCGTTCTTCGGAGGGTTGGTTCCTTATAAAATTTCCAATAGAAATCATTCATCGATTTATTTTTAGGGGTTAAGTGGCAACCTGTGGCGATTTTTCTTTGAAAAAGTGATTTTTTCCATAGTAAATCGTATGAAAACTTAAAATGGCTGGCGCTAAAATATAGTTTCTCCGATCGAGCTAAAATTTTGCACAGTTGATATGGGACCAAAATGGAACTCAAAAAGTATACAGGAGTAAAATGTTTCTTGGTGTCCCACGCTAGTGGGCAGGTAAAAAAAATGCTGTCCGATCCGAGAGTATGATCGCTCTGCTATTGCTTCGGCGGCTTGTGATCCAGAAGGAAAAAATCGCTTTGGTCGTGGAAGACAATCATGGGTATGCACTATGCATGTTTCGCCGGAATGGCTAGGTCCCATATGAGGTTCCATGTTTGTCCCGGTCAACTTTGAGTGGCGCTAAATAAAAAAGAAAACAAACCGCAATCTAACGATATAATACTTTTCTATAAAGAAACAAGCTTACCTCGATAATACAGCAGCTGAATCCGCGAAAGAAAGCTGGTTTTTCAATGATGAAAGTTCCTGTGATGGCCGCAAAGACCGTCTAGATGACCGTTGAAAAACTGAATCAGCCAAAGTTAAAAAGTATGTGTGAACATACATAATTTTTAACTATAGGAAAGGAACCATGAATTTTATGTTTGACCAAACATAACAATTATTAATAGGGTGCATACGTATCATGCGTTACCTTATCAAAGCTAAACAGGTTGTTATGATTATTATATTCATTCAAATAAAGACAATCATAACAATGTCTTATAATTTGTATTAAAACGAGCATTATAAACTTAAAGTTTGCAATTTTATCAGTGTATAATTTTTAACTAAACAGAGAAGCTTATAATTTTAATGTTTGCACAAACATAAAGATCAAAACTACCGTATACACTTCTTATTGATCGCCTGATGAAATATAAAAGGCTTGACATAACGTTTATATTCGCACACATAAAAGTAATTCTCGAGGAGTCTTATGAACTGTAAAGGTGCTGACTTTATAAAGATGAAGTTTGGAATTTTTTCAGTGTATGCCATTTCCAAAAATTTGAACTCATTTGGTTGAAAATTGAGACAGCACAAGCCCTTCAAAGTTTAAATGGGAACTACTATGGGAAAACGACGTTTGTCATTCATCCGAATCTAACATTTCCATAAGTGCCCTAGAGGGTTAGTTGACCCTTGGGACTCCTAGGCTATCCTATAAGCTACAACTTCGCCGAAGTCCGCATTCAGATCGGACGCCTCATTAATTAGTTATTGATTTGTATCCAACATCAGGCAACATTGCTGCATATGGCGTCAAAGATAGCACACAGAAATCATGGCTACTATGTTTAACCATCATGAGTGAAGATTTTAATTCAGGATAAAAATCGGAGGCCAATTAATGAGGCATGCGATTTGAATGCAGACTTCGGAAAAATTTTAGCTGAGTAGCCTAGGAGTAATAGGGGTCAACTAATCCTCCTTTGCACTTGCGGTAAAGCAACGGTCGATTGGATGAAAAATATCGTTTTCTAATAATAATTCCCATACAAACTTTGAAGGGCTTCCTCCTCCTCTTCTTGGCGTAACGTCCTCACTGGGACAAAGCCTGCTTCTCAGCAAAGTGTTCTATGAGCACTTCCACAGTTATTAACTGAGAGCTTCCTCTGCCAATGACCATTTTGCATGTGTATATCGTGTGGCAGGCACGAAGATACTCTATGCCCAAGGAAGTCAAGGAAATTTCCTTTACGAAAAGATCCTGGACCGACCGGGAATCGAACCCGTCACCCTCAACATGGTCATGCTGAATACCCGTGCGTTTACCACCTCGGCTATATGGGCTTGTGCAGTCTATTTTTTTCACCAAATGAGTTAAAGTTTTTGGAGAAAGCATTTGGTTACAAACCGAATGAGCGGTGTGGAGCAAAAACTATTTTTTGAATCACCCTAGTGTGTACGGTATGGCAGCCTATTTATTGCACCCATAATAAAAAAAAAAACTAGAATCACTCCATAGAAAATCGAATAGTGCTTCACAAAGAATGAACATATGTACCAACCATGAGAATGGCCAATATATTACCCATAAATAATTAAAATCGCTTATTTTCGAATAGGATGAATTTGAAAAATAAAAATGCACCGCAGAAATAAGTTAAGTGCTCCATGACTATTATCAAACTGCACCATATAAAATATGAAAATTCTCAATATATTAGCTTATTGTCTTAATTTAAATTGGGTTGTTCAGTACTGCTTCACATTGCTCAACTTGAGTGATGCAGAAGTTTAAAGTTATGGAGAATTTTCATTTTTTTTATGGAGCAATTTATATTTTACATGGTGCAGTTTAATAATATTTATGGTCCAATTATCTATTTTCTATGATGCATTTTTTTATAGTGCAATTAAATTTTCCTATGGAACAATATTCAATTTACTATGGGTATAATTTTATTTTTTATGGTGCATTTAGTATTATTTATTGGTACAAAATGTCATTTTAAATAAGAAATTTTTATGTTTTACCGGTACATTTCCTATAAAGTATGGAACGTTTTCAATTATTTATGGGTAACTTTGCACATTCTCATGGAACATATGTTCATTCTTTAAAAATCACTTTTTGATTTTCTATGGAGCTTTTGCAGTTTATTATGATCGCAATAACATTTTGCCGTACGCTATTGTGTCAGTTCAATTTGGGGTAAATTCAGCAATATTATCTGAGTACAGATCATACTGATCTGCGACTATCCATACTTTACCACATACAACACTAATTAACACTTTTTATTTAATATATTCACTTTGCTGAAATTAAAAACAAACGACATCTCCATTCGGAAACCGGTACATAGATCAATCCAGAATAACACAAAGCACCCAGTACCAGAAATTCTGGTTTCAAACCATGAAGAGCAATTCTTACTTTCAGTAGCCGATAAATGCCAATCGATTGTAAAATTTCAACTGATGTTCGTGCCAGGCGAGGTTAATCCTTTTATACTTTCATGGAAGGACGAATTAAAACAAGAAGTAAACGAACGAGTGGTTTTATTAGTGTTTATTAAACGTAATTTTCTATCCACCTTAAAGGCATAAATTAAATAAAAAGAACCCTAAACATATAGCATTTTCCAGATTTATACGGATGAGTATGGTTACTTCTTTAAGCCAACATTATTTATAGAGATAATGATTTATCAAAGCTAGTTTCACTTATCTTAGAAGGTAGTCTTCTATGTAACATTAAAACTCTCTTACACTACATGACACTTCTAATGATGTAACAGAACTATATCCGGTTCATTGACACGCAAATAAACGATTATACTGCTGTT
This sequence comes from Aedes albopictus, assembly GCF_035046485.1. Classification (NCBI taxonomy): domain Eukaryota; kingdom Metazoa; phylum Arthropoda; class Insecta; order Diptera; family Culicidae; genus Aedes; species Aedes albopictus. Next base: position 449,544,950 of record NC_085138.1, on the reverse strand, counting down.
GGTGTTCATCTACCTTCTCAAACCTTCATTTCCAGCCACTTTGCCGGGTTCTTAATTGTAATGTTGTCGACGGTTTTGATATCGATTCCCCTCAAAGATAAGCGCATCAGAATGTTGTTCAGTATATGCGAATAGCCATGTCCACCGAAGTGAGTCTGAAAATACATAAGTCGAAGAGAGGGTGGGTTACCTCATTAGTTATTGTTTGATGATTGCGGAGCTTATTAAACCTTATGGTCGACGTTAGATGGTACGCAATAGCAGAATTAGTTAATATTGATTCAACTATCTTTTTAGTTTCGAGCTAGTGAAAGTGTGGGTGTTTATTGGACAAAGACTGTTATTTTCCGTTACGGGATCACCTTCGCGAATGTCTACATGCTGACCGCCGGCAGGGATGTTGTTTACAGTAAACTTATCAATTTGATTCCGTGTTATCTAGCGGAAATAATTTACCTTTCCACCAAAGATAAACGAAGCTACGATAAATTTAGAGTGCAAATGCCGTTAGCTACTGGGAGGCAAAGATAGAAACTATAAAACTAATTATTCTAAAATATCTTGCTTTCAATTCAAGAAGTCTGATATATTATGTTCACCCTTTTTTCAGTTTTCAGCTCCCTCGACTACTAATCATATCGGTCTTCTGAATGTGAACAGGAATATGAGAATAGACACATATAACTGTGTAATGCTATAAGGTAGTGTTCCGTGATTGATTGACCAGAGGAATTCTAATTGCACAAGTATCTAATAGACGGAATATGAAAGTGGCTTGCCATTCTCAATTTGCATCTTTGAAAATTCAAACTTAGCGAAGGAAGGGAAAGTGAAAAGGCGTTCTGCAGTTGCGAAAAGCACTGATCCGACTGCTAAATATATTCGACCATGGGTCTTGGACGTAAGGTGCTCCAAACAATACTCGACAGAAAATAAGTAAAACGGCATCTGGCAATATCAAAGTGTAATGCATATTTTCAAGCTGATAAACAAGACGACTGAAAACGTTGAGTTGGTTATGCCATATGGATGCTGAAAAATAAATGGATTCAGCAGGCACTCCGGACATCTTTCACATACCAAATATTTCCATATTGCATGGTTTAAGAGCTTAAACTGCTTCATTTGAGCTTGGAGTGGGCTATCTTCTTTGATATTTTAAGAGAAAATTTCACCGTCTTCGACCTTTCTGCCTCTACAGACTGAACATTACTAACATTCTAAAACGGACAACACATAGAACACCCAGTGGTCCAGTGGAGAATTTTCCGTTTGACAAAAAAAAATTCCCCGACTGGAGCCCCGCTCCGATGTTTACAGACACCTAAACGACTAACGCCGCAAATCGCTCGGCCAAGAAGCCCACGGTCGACATTTTTGGATTTGGAAATATTGCATAGTTCCAGAGCTTAAAACTCATCAAAACGCCATCATGGGTATTTTGATTACCATTTTTGAACTCCGGATACTTTCAACATATCAAGTCATGGTTTGGGAGCCTAAAATTCATCAAAACAACCGCCATCTTGAATTTTGTAACGCCATGGATATTAGGCCACCATCTTGATTATTTTGATAGTCATTTTTTGTGGGCTTCGTGGTCGTGCGGTTGGAAGGCGTCAGCCATCTAGCCGTTTCGTAAGCCTTGGAGTGTGGGTTCGATTCCCGCTCCAGTCGGTGAAAACTTTTTGTCAAACGGAAAATTCTCCACTGGACCACTGGGTGTTTCATCTGCTGTCCGTTGCCTCGTGTTAGTGATCTTTCAGTCTGCGCAACTTCTGGTTGAAGACGGTGTAAAGATTTTTTAAATTCCGGATATCTTCTCAAAAAAGCCACCATTTTAAATTTTGGGCAGCTACAGTCGGAACCCGCTCGTTGAGCGACAACCTCCACCCAACCAACGGATTCGATTCGCTAGTTGGGTGAAGTGACAGCAGCACAAGGGGCGCGCGCTTTGTTTTTTTTTAAATCATGTTTATGTTGGAAGTAAAAAGTAAAATTTTTCAATTTGTTTTACATTTAGAGCAAAACTGATACGTTTTGCTAGATACATATATGGCCAATGCGATAAATTATTATTTCCATCCATTTTTAGTCGGTGAAGTGAAAATATAGATGTTTATGAAACCACCCGGACCAAAATGCAAACACAAAACGCTTTCAATGATCAACAAAATAAAGATTGCCGATGTTTTGCATTTGTTTCGAAGTAATTGTTCATATTGTTTTTTTTTTAAAGAAATATGAAATAGAAATTCTTTTCGATTATCAGTAAAGTTTAAGAAACCAAAAACTCATTAGCTCGCCCCTCGGAATTACAGATTGATTGTCATTTTCAGTTTGACATTGAATTATGACATCTAGGTACTTTTTAGTTGGCTGGCAGCTCAACTAACGGAGCCCCAACTAAAAAGCCACCCAACTATTAAGCCCCAACCAGCGGGTCATGACTGTATATTGGACTGTAGGCCTCCCTGTTGGATATTAATATCGCCATTTTTGGACTCCGGACGTCTTTTCCATACCAAATATGGTCATATTGGATGGTTTTAAAGCCTAAAACTGATCAAAACATCCGAAATTTTGAACTTTGGATCGCTGTTTTGGGTTTAAGCCGCCATCTTGGATTTTCTGGTTTTCATTGAAGAGCTCCGCACAAAATTCGTCAATCATGCTAAAGGTTTCAAAAAAATTGGCACAATTTGGTTTTGGTTCAATTTTATCCGCCGGTGCTGGTCCATGACTCCGGAACGCCTGAACGAGTCCGAACCACTTTAACAGCAAACAATGCGGTAAAATTCCGGTTCGATTCATGTTAAAATCCGGTAAATCTACCAATGGGAAGTTACTTAGAAGTGAGTGACCTTTTTTGTACACTAACATATATACACACACACACATACATACAGACATTACCACAATTCGTAGAACTGAGTTAATTGGTATATGTGACTTGTCCCTTGAGCCCACTATCTAAAATTCGTTTTTAAGTGAACATATAGCCTTTCAATAAACTTTGGTGTACGAGCTTTGAAAAAGCATGAAGAAATTATTTGTTTATTTTTTTAGAAATCACAACATGGAGATTCATTAAAAAGTTGAAATCGCTGAGTCAACTATGTTTGCAATTCTGCTCTATAGAATCGATGTTACAGTTGCCGTTGTGGTATCACAACGGCCTACTTTTCTTAACTAAATCGAACAGTTGCATCATGATTCATATTGCAATTGCAATCATAATACAATTGTTTCATTGACAACCTGAGTTGATTGATCGGTTTCCACAGTCAGACTTGAAAAAGTGACGGTTAAGGCACGGCTTGCTTGATCCAAAACTCATGCCTAACATGATCGAACACAATATTGGATTATTTCATTCGCATGTTATGGAACATTTAAAAAAACATAAAATCATGGCTTATGTATTTACGCTGTTTAGTGAATGTCTTTGTAATAATAGTAGGAGGATTTACTAAACAGCGTAATTCGCTGACTTTAATATTAGGGGGATCACTAAACAGCGAAAACCGATTAAATGTCGCGATCACCAAAGCAATCTTTGATTATTTCACTCGCAAAATCATGAAACATTTCGAATAAGTAGAAAATCATGGCTTACGCAGCAATTTAATCTGTTTAGGGATAATAGGGGTATCCTAATCGCCAAGTCAATCTTCGATTATTTCATTCAAAAATTCATGAAACATTTCAATAATCACCTTACGCGGTTTTTAAATCTGCTTAGTGAATCCCCTAAGTGATTTTCTTTGACGAATTGCGATTTTGTATTGCTGATTGTCTTTTTGCAGAGCATATTCCATAAAAAAAAACCTCCCCAAGTAACCATGCTGTTGAAGCTGTACGTATTGCATATACATATATAAAGCGCATATATTGGCATGCATTGCCGTACATTAACCATTGAAGTTGAATTAAAGTGGCAAGTGGCGCCACTATTGTTGACTTACGATTATACTGGTATAATCATAATTCAACAACTTCCCACTTTAATTTAACTTTAATAGTTTATATAGAGTAATGCATGTCAATATATGTACGTTACGTTATATATGCAATACGTACAGCTTCAACAGCGTGGTTACTTGGGTCATGCTTTAAATAATTCGCGATAAATCATTGTATAGTTCACAGTTATTTCTAAGGATTAAAAAAATGTACTGTATTGGCGATAAAAAATAGAGGTTATGACGTGAAAATTTGGAAGTTTGAAAGGGAAACACCAGTTTCCCATCAGTTTAATCATCATTTTTTTTTGGTAAATTTATCGATAAAATGAATTTTTCTACCCCGATCCCACATTAAATTTTATCTAGAACAATTCAATCACTAAAATGCGAAATGGGATTTCACTAAACTTAACCTCACTTTAGGAGGCCAATAGAATCGAGGTACTGTCGGCAGAGGTGTTATGCATTTTCCCTTTTTTTGTTTACACTTCTGATAAAGTTTAAATAAATGTGAACGTAAAACAAACCTACAAAACAGAGGAAAAACAATAAAGATATAATAAACAATAAAGATAAGACCACATTATCAAGAAGACTTGCCGCACTGATGAAAATCGGAAGTCACTGCTAGCAGCGCTACCCCGGATGAAGGTGGCACTATATATGATAGTGTTTGTAAATTTTCATACTCGCTCCAATACACTTCAACACTTTTACACAAAGGTACCACCTTAGCTAACTAGGCGGCGGTGCCGTCGGTGTCGCTTGCTTTTAGTATGGGAAAATAGCAGAGTTGCATGTCTTCTTGATAAAGTAGTCTTCGATATCATACATGTTACAGATAGCGAAAAAGCAATGATATTTACCTTCCCTCTAGAATGTAGGGAAATAGGGCACTTCTTTTATTGTACAGGTAAGCGAACTTGATCTCCAATTGAACGGGTGAAACATCTCCAATTGAACGACGCATTTAAAGCGATACGATGACCATCCAATTTTAAACGCTCATAATTTAAACAATTGCACGTGGTTGCAGAGGTCCAATCAGATTTATTTTTCAAAACACCGGAATTAAGATTTTCAAATCCAACATGGAATCTGTGTCTTGTACGCCAGCGTATGCACCACGTGCGTATCAACCGATGTCTGCGGTTTATAATTCGGTCCATTGTGACCTTACAACTGGATCTCGAACACTGGATTCCATTGACGATGCCAGCAGAAAACGATATGAACAGAAATTCGGGAACGTAATAGAGGTGGGTCACTACCGTGTGGTTACAACAAAGTACAAGTGTGGTACTATAAAGGGTGGAGACGAGTTTTGCAAATCAAGCACATCAAGGACATCGCAGCAAATGCAGACCCAGGGGTCATGACAACGAAACCTCAACACGGGAATAAAAAAAGTCAATGACCTGGTCTCATGTCAAGGCTAAAACGAACAACCGCCCAGAATGGAGATCTATCACATTATCCCTATTAGAGTGGGTCAACGTTGTATGGAGAAACTTTAAATTTGATCGTATAAACCCGGAACAAAGCTTTTTCAATCTATATTAGTGTCCAAACAACTGTGCAAAATTTGGAAGCGATTGGTTGCGTCCCCGTATTCCGCATTGCGATTGAAATTTGTATGGAAATTAGTATGGGAATACGTACTTTTTTGCATTTTACTCATAAGTTGAATTTTTTGTCCAATGTTATGTAACTAATGACGTTAAAGTGGGGCCCATATAGCCGAGGCGGTAAACGCACGGGTATTCAGCATGACCATGCTGAGGGTGACGGGTTCGATTCCCGGTCGGTCCAGGATCTTTTCGTAAAGGAAATTTCCTTGACTTCCTTGGGCATAGAGTATCTTCGTGCCTGCCACACGATATACACATGCAAAATGGTCATTGGCAGAGGAAGCTCTCAGTTAATAACTGTGGAAGTGCTCATAGAACACTAAGCTGAGAAGCAGGCTTTGTCCCAGTGAGGACGGTACGCCAAGAAGAGGAGAGGAGAGGAGAGGACGTTAAAGTGTAGCCTAGGATATGGCGAAAAAGTTTGCCGAAGACCACAAAGTGATCCGACGCTTGTGAAAAAAGTTATTCGCCTGATAATCTAGGCCATAAATTGAAATTTTATTATTGATGTTATTCCTCTACATGTTAAATGTTAAGCATCACCGGGCAATCTGCATGTTATAACTTTTTTCACAAGTGTCGGAACAAAGTTGTTCGGCATATCCTAGGCTATACTTCAACGTCATTGGTTAGATTGCTTTAGACGAAAAATTTCAATTTATGGGAAAATGCAAAAAAACACGTTTTCCCATACTAAATTTCATACAAATTTCAATCGCAATGCGGAATACGGGGAAGCAAACAATTGCTCCCAAAATTTGCACAGTGACTTTGGACGCTAAAATGAATCGAAAAAGCTTTGTTCCGAAAAAATGACTTTGTTGACCCAGTCTAATCCCTATCTACCCCAGCGGTGCTCAGGATTCATGAATGAGTGAGCAATAATTGTTTATTAAAAACCACGCGCTTCCATTTTCTGCTCCGAACATTTGTTGGAGTCCCAGGTATTTTTAGAACGACCCAAAGCGCCGTAGTTTTTATTTAGACCGTAGAGTGAACTTTGTCCAATAGCTAGCTATTTACATACATTTTCCTAGATTGGGCAGTATTATCAATTTTGAATAAAAGTTTAATAAATCGATTGTAAAAAATCCCGAACAGTGAAATAAAGAAGATTACACATCGACAAAAACATGGCAAACACATGACAAAAAAACACGGAGAACTTTAATTTAAATGCAATTTTGCATGCATTTTCCGTAATAAAATTTATCAGAAAAAAAAACTCATTGAATTTAGTTGGAATTGAATCATATAAAACTGTTAATAAGTGCTCGCAATGGTAATCTTTTAAACGATTACAAAAACAGAAGCGAGCATTGGGTAAAATTATATTAAAAATCCACAATAAGCTACCATGCGTCTCCATTTACTGCTTTGTAAAAATTTTAAAATATAAATAAACCTGTTGTGCATATATCTTGCTTAGGTACTCACCAATCGATGCTTCGTGTGAATATCATGTGACATCAGGACACGCTCTTCGTATCCTTCTCTGATCATCATCTCGACGCTTTGAATACGTTGCTCATCGGACGGCATGTACCCGGTATTGTTCAGCTGATAGTAAGAACATTCCGTGCCAAACAGGTCAAACTGACAGTATGTTCCCAACTTGGCGAATTCCAGCAGATCGCCGTGATCCAGAATAGTACGATCTGTCGATGTCAAAAGAAGAAATCGTGTAATCATTGCTCTAGCACATCAAACAGTTTTGCATTTACCTAAATGCGACATAACACATTTGTCTGCTCTGCCACCTGCTTCCAAGTACAAACGCATTATCTCAGCCGGTGCATCCTTATCCCGACCAGGGTGGAAAGTTACAGGACAGTTTAGCACACTCTGAGTCTCCGCTGTTGCTTGTATGGCTTTCTTCTCAAATGATGTGATTGGCCATGAGCTACCAACCTCGCCAATCATTCCACACTTGACCATGACTAATTCATGAGCATTGGTATCAACTTGCGTTCCAAACAAAATTTCCTTTGTGTAGAGGTCTCCCATCTCTTCTATGGTCATGTGGGTCACCGAATCTGGTTGTACCGCCTGGACGTAATGTCCAGTTCCGGCAACGATGTGCACGTTACATGCCTCGGAAACATTATACAACAGCTTCAAATTGCGGTTGATGCCATGTGAGGTATTCTCAACAATCGCACCTGAAAGGGATCCCCTGAAGCATGTGACCTTCCTGTATTACACTAATTCATTCAACACCTTACCTCCACCACAAGCTTTGTACTGCATCACGTCTTTCAGCACAGCATCATGTGTCTCATCATCTTCGAAATTGACATTATATGCCGAACTATAGGGATACTGACGAACATATCCTACGTTTTGCAATGTGATCTTCTTATTCACGTACAACTCCAGGCCGGGAGGGGGCGCAACATAAAAATGATGAAAATCCAACGACAAATGCTCATGCGTCAATGTGAATCCAAGAGTTTCAGGATCCACAGGACCACGTACTGGAAATGTTATATTGTTAGAATAGCTCAAGTGTATTTAGCCATGTAGTGTATTTTCCTACAAACCTGTCATGACCTTCGCCATCTCAGCTAACTATCGAGTGAAGCAAATCAAGTCTAATCAATGGATAATTCCACTTCACGTCCAACCCACCGCGTATGATTAAACTACAAGCGCACCGATCAACGGTCTCTTACAGAATATTTGTGTAGTTTGGGTTCTCTTCTTTATACACGAAAATTTTATCAACAAATTTAAGCTTGACTCTGTTTTTAACACCCGAGCAGATTTCAAGGGATTCTGTAAACAAGAAAATCTCCACTACAATCATGAGCTTATCATATCACTGGCAAATGATAACCGAAGAGAAGAGCAATGTTCTAAATATAAATACATACCCAGTGTTGCCACATTTTTTTCGGTTTTCATCTGTGATTTTGGTCAAAAAAATCTTTTTCATCTGTAGGAAATTTCAGAAAATCTTGGTAAAAATCTGTGATAGGTAAATGTCTCCAAAATCGAATATTTTTGAACAATTTGTTAAAAAAAACGGAAAAAAATGTTCTTAGAATAACGTCGACCAAAACACTACCAGGTTGCATCTGAAGATCTTCAGAAACCACAAGAACGTCTAAAACAATGCGCCTGAGGCTTGGCCTAGGCCATCCAACTAGAAGATTTAATTTCTATTATTTAAATTTGAGTACCTGAAAATTATAATTAAACTTTTTTTCACGAAAGCCATTGTCATTGCTTTAAAAATCTTAAAAATCTTTTTTATTGCAAAAATCTTTGATCTGTGATCACAGATATCTGTAGGCGAAAATGGGAAAAAATCTGTGTAATTCTAGGTAAATCTGTGTATGTGGCATCACTGTACATACCTACCTGCGGTGTTGTTGCCGTTCGTTCCGATGATGATAACGATGCGAGGAGGGCTCCGAACCAATTTAAACGGGTTCTTTGTTATTGTCGACTCAGGCGGAATCAATCGAAAGCGTGACCGACTTTCGTTGCATTTTTTTTATCAATTGGATTCAATTTGGATTGTACTGACCTCGCCGAGTCCCGGTAGTCCTACCCCTATCTACTGTAGACAGTACGTAGGCATTCGGTATAGCATGAATTCAAAGCGTCACATTAACCATATGATCGAGTTCAAAGATGCTATACTTGATCAAACTGTTTTACACTGCAGCTTATTTATTCTGATTTTTTAACTTAGGTCAAAGTGTTTGTATCGAAAGATGCGCGTAATATCTCTATCTACTAGACCGGACCGGCAGCTGACGATAAAGCGTCTCCATCGAAACAGATTAACACGAACGAATTTGAACACATCATGTGATTCACATGTTTTGCCCCTAGCATCGCATTTACAGAAGCATAGTGTAAGTATGGCGCGTATTCGTTTGTTATTCTGAATTGGATTGTTACTAATATTTACGTATGCACGTACATAACTGGAGCCCACATCAAGTATGTTCAAGCATGCATTAGTTTGTTGCGATGTCGGAGCTTTTTTGACGTTCGAATCTGCTTACCAATATTTCCAAAAATCAAGGACATACGTCAGACTCAAACGTAAATGCTACATAAAAATATAATAATGAAAGCTTTTGCCTTTTTTCATCAAAGTTAAGTTTTTGAATTACAATTAGAAATAATTTGATTACACATTTCTTACTGGCTTACTCAGTCTAGGGCAATTTAAAACAACTACTTTTGTATTGCTCGACGTGAATGAAATGGCAGACGAGCTTGCTAAAAGTGGTTCCATTTTACAATTTGCTGGCCCAGAACCATATATCAAACTGTACAATAAAAATGGACCTGAAATGCAGGGCTGAGCAGAGGGTGATATCCAATTGGATGGATGTCAAAAATTGCAATCAGTTAAAACGATTTATAACACCAAATGATTCAAATGAGTGTAATCAGTTTCGTACCTTTTAATTCCGCCCTAATTGCTTATTGCAGTGGATAACTGACACTAAGGAAGATTACAAGTGGTAGTCAAAATACGCGTATCTGTCAAAGGATAAGCAATTAGGGCGGAATCAAAAGGTACGAAACTGATTACACTCATTCGAAGAGGATATTTTGCTTAGAGGGTTCGATTGTCGGTACAAGACCAAATGCTTATAAAACCAAAAAGCTCTTAGAGCTCAACGAGTACAGTATCGGACAATAAAAATGCACCAAAGCCGTTTTCCCATACAAACTTGTCAAGTTTAGCCTGTCATATCTTAGTTATTTCCCAACCGATTGAATTCATTTTTCTGTGACGAACTACAAAACAATTCAAATTTTAAAAATTATTGAAAAAGGTCGGTGATAACTATTGATACAAAAGTTACAGATAGGTTGAATTTTGACAATAAAAATGCACCAACACAAAAAATGTTGTAGCAAAAAATGGTAACGTCATATCATTATGGTGTCTTCAGCAAATATGTTTCTTGTGTGATGATGAATAAGTTTGCTGAAGAGACCAACATGATTTGTCTTCAACATTTTTAGCAATACATTTTTTTTTTCTTGGTGCATTTTTATTGTCAAAATTCAACCTATCCATGAATTGCTGGAATTACTTCATGAATTGCTCTGGGATTTTCCTCAGGAATTCCTTCAAGAATTCCTTCAAGAATCTTCAAGCTGGATTTCTCCGAGAATTTTTCTAGGAGTTCCTCCAGGAATATCTCCTGGAATGTCTCCGGGAATTCCTTCGGGAATTTCTTCAGGAAACCTACCAGGAATTGCTTCGCAAATTTCCTCAGGAAATTGTCCGGGAAATCCTACAGAAATTCTTCCAGGAATTCCTCTAGGAATTGCCCCAGAATTTCCTCCGGGTATTTCCTCAGGAAAACTAATAGGTTTTTTTTTTTTAATCTACTGGGAATTTCTCCAGGAAGTCTTCCTTCAGGAAGTCTTCCGTGACTTTTTTTTTCAGAAAACCATCTGAGAATTTCTCTAGGAATTCCTCTGGTAATTTGTCCAGGAATTCCTCCTCGGATTTCTCCAGGAATTCCTCCGGAAATTTTTCCGGGAATACTCCGTGGAATTTTTCCAGAAAAATTCCTGGAAAAGTTCCCGAAGAAATTCCTACAGAAATTCTTGGAGGAATTCCTATAGAACATCCCGGAGGAATTCCTGAAGAAATTCCTGGAGGAGTTCATGGAGGAATTCCCGGAGGCACTCATGGACGAATTCCTGGGGAAATTCGTAGTGAAATTTCCGGAGAAAATAATGGAAAAAAATCCGGAGGAATTCCTGGGAAAATTCCCAGAAGAATTCCTGAAGAAATTACCGAAGGAATTCCTGGAAGAGTTCCTGATGGGAGTCCTAGAGGATTTTTCGGAGGAACTTCTGGAGGATGTCCTAGAGGAATTCTCGGAAGATTTCCAGAAGAAATTCCTGGAGGAAGTTCTTGAGGAATTCACAGTGGAATTCTTGGATGAATTCCCGGAGAAATTCCTGGAAAAAATCCCGGAAGAGTTTCTGTAGAAATTCCCGGAAGAAAAAAAAAACGGGGCAAAAGAAGCAATATTGTAGGGTAACAAAATTTGCCTGCAGGGAGTCAAAGACGGTGTTAAAGAATTGCCTCTTGTGCTACCGTACTCGACCGTCTACTATCCTGCCAAATGGCTCTTAGCTTGTTGAACAATTATGCTGAAAATTGTATACTTCTTGTTCATTAGGGTGTTCATACAAGTATTTTCTTAATACTAGACGGAACCTATCGAATAATATCAGAACCAAAAACACCAGATACGTCTTACTTCCTCTTAACTTTCGGATTAATTTGCTGGACGTTTTCCGACTATTGAGATAAAATTAATTGAAGATTTTGATTGCTGGTGTCACCTAGCGTCACCATTGCCGGATAGATCTGAACCTGCCGAATAATTTTGCAGGAAACGCCATGCTTTTAGCTCATTAGAGTAACGAGATACACGTGTTTAAATATTATACACAAGGTGCCACCTAGCGAATAAATCACGAATCAAAGACTCTACTATCAGACAGTTTTTAGCTTGCTGAAGAACTTTGTTGAAGACGGCATCATTCTATCATGTCAGGCTTCTAAGATATGGGGATTTGAACATTTTTGACACTGGCGCCGCTTAGCGGCCGAATCGCGAACCAGAGTCGCCGTTGCCAGTTAGTTCTTAACCTGCTGAACAAATTCGCCGAAAACACTATACTTCTACCTCATCGGGATCTTGAGATACACGTTGTGCAAAGTATGTGGCCAATTTTGGTACCCCAAGACAATCCGGAATAACTCCGAAAGCATGTGGACCAGGTACCCATGTCTCCGACATCCTAAACTAGAAGAGTCTTTCAGGAAGTTGTGAAAATTTCATCAAAATCCATCGAAAAACAAAAATGTTATGACCATTTTTGTGCTTTTCCGAAGGTGGAAAATGTACGTTGGCTGAATGAAGGTTTGGTGAATAATTTTCGAAAAAAAAAATGATGTTGTAACAATAAAATGTATCGTATTCTTATGATATTTTTATCATGGTTAAGGCACCAAAACAATATGCAGGAACAAACTCACCAAATCATACAAATTCCAGTACTTTCGAGACGAAGTTGTTGACTTACATTTGCGTCTCCCGGATATTTAGCAGCAATATGTATCACCAAAAAATGCACGGAAGTCATTCGAAAATAAAGACGAAATCCAGCACCTCAAAAGGAATAAGACAAGCTCTCACAACAATCGCGAATTATCCTCCTCAACACTACGTGGTCCGCTAAATCGTCAGACAAGAGAAATATGTTGAACCCGATTTCCATTTGCGAACACCTTCCTAGGTGAAATAGGCGGAAGGCGTAGCACCACCAGCGCTGGCACATAGTCGACGTAAGCTACACATTTGCCTTTTTGACAAGGAGGGAGGGGGTCTAAAATTGTCAAATTTTGTGTTACTTAATATTTGAATGAACCCTAAGGTCGCTTAATGCCTAACCCAAGTAACAGAACTAGCTGAACAGCAGTTTCTTAAGCTAAAGTGTCGGCAGAATCAATGACGACCTCCTCAGTCCCAAACCCAATTATCCTACACTACCCAAGTAACCACAATGCTGAAGCCGTACGCACTGCACGTACGAAGTACATACAGACCTACCCGCACCGCCTAAACAAACCACCTAGGCCGAACACAAGCGAAAAACCACGACTATGCCAGTAGGTATAATCGCAATTCAGCAATCGTAGATCCATTCCCCGCTCCTACTCAGCCCTAACGATCCATAGCAATGCTTGTCAATATATGCACCCCACACACGCAACCCCCACAACCCAACAGTATGGTCACTTGAGTATCCCTGGGATTTTGATTACATGATGGTCAGGGATCACAGCCATCAAAACGTTCCACACTTTGCCAGAGCTTGCGACCTGTAACCATGATGATTTCCGCAATGGGAAACCATGATGGCTAGCGGTGTTATGTAAATATTGTTTAGTTGTTGTTACTATTTTGAATAGTATGAGACTATCTATCATTGAAAACGATGAAAGTTGAAAAATGGCATCTCTCCCCCTCCCCCCCCCCCTTACCCTGAAGCGAACAAAAACGCGATATGCTTCAATGCATCCATGGATACATTTTCTTCTTCTGTTTGGCTCTACGTTCCCACTGGAACTTGGCCCACTTGGCCTGCCTCTTTTCAGTGTTCTTTGAGCACTTCCACAGTTATTAATTGGAGGACTTTCTTTGACAGCCATTGCATGAATTAGTATATTTATTGTGAGGCAAGCACAACGATACACTATGCCCAAGGAGTCGAAAAAAATTTCCGACCGGAACGGGAATCGAACCCGCCGTCTCCGGATTGGCGATCCATAGCCTTAACCATTAGGCTAACTAGAGACCCCATGGATACATGTGTAGGGGAACAAAGTCCAAAACGCCAAGGTGCGGTAAAACCGTTTGAATTACCAATAAAAAAAATGGTTTTTAGAGGTTGCAATTAAGGTTTTCTGGCTATTTTATGGCTGATAATGTGTTTCCAAGCTGTAGTATTCGCACGTTCGCGGGTGAAATCCATTCACGATCACGACATTAAACTTACTAAATATAAGATGACATAAAGTAACATGCTTAATATGCCTAGTATTCTCATGCACTCACAGCTTCTCTATATTAGAAATCATAAATGTAAATACATAATCTACGCTCACTACACAAGGAGATTCAGAAACACGTGGAGGCGGATGGTTGTTGATGCCTACGCTATCCATGTTTGGACTCATTCAAATATATCGACAATCCCAAAAAATCGATGAAAATGCATTCATTTCTTTAATAATTCTGCTGAAGTATTAACCAAATTTTATTTAGTTGCTGTTAGCACTTTGAATTCCTAACAGTTGCAGCTATTTATCATTAATAACGATAAAAATTTGAAAAACGGCATGTAGGGTACGTGTGCCATCAGTAATCTCACGCTCCCATATTCAACCTATTCGAAAACAAGCGATTACGGCACCGATTGATTCCGTTCTTTTTGTTTGCATGGGTGCTCACTTCTAACAAAAAATACAAAAATAAGAAACAAAACAAATAGCGCTTCAATCCTCTGTTTTTCGTAGGATGAAAATGGGAGCCACATGCTTAACCCTAAAAGGGATACCTTCATTGCCTCAGTTTCGTCACCTCGCTGAGTGTGTTCCATCAAAGACGAGCTCTGAAAGGCGCCTGGGGTCCAATGGACCCCAGGTATCCCTTTTAGGTTTAATATGGGAACCAATACACTAGATGTGAAAGCGTTTTCCGCATGGAAACGCTTGGTTGTTGATGCCTGGCCTGCCTAGCTAATGTTTATATATCTAGATGATGCAAGTCTCCAACATAAGGTGAACCGGGGCAAATTGAAACGCTAAGTTTTGAAATAGATTTTAATACCGTGACCGGTCCTAATTCGGCGCAGTCCCTAATTCGGCGCACTTTCGCGAATATACCACAAAATCACGGACGCTAGTTCAATATTAGCTTCAAATATATTTTTTGAATATTGTTTCAATAGCAATGAAAAAGTTTGTGAAGAAAAATTTTTGAAATCAACGACCATTATTTTGTAAAAAAATAAAATGATGTTGCAAGTACTGGGAATTGCCTGAAATCTGTGTCCGTTAACGAAGCTGCTAGAAAGTTGCCTCATGAGCTGAAGCATTTTGCGACATAAATAATGAATAGAATGTCTGCTTTTCCATGCGCATCCTGTACTGCTGTCTTCGAGGAATCAGAATCGGCAAAAAAACAATTGAGTTTTCTTCTTTCTTTCTTAATCTTCTTGTTATAATATTCTACCTTGTATTCAAAACCCTTGTTTTCCTTTACCAGTCCATTATGCTCATATGTCATTGATACCATGATACACAATAATAAACTGGCATTCATTTGTTATCGTTGCTGTGATCAACACGCGTTCTCACTCTGTGCGACTATCCGAAAATACAACAGTTGGCGACGAAAGAAGAAGAAGAACCTACGGAGATTCGGCCGATTGCAGCCGTTTGGCTGGTGCTACGCAGCGGGGCCGATCGCCGGAAGAGAATTTGGACATACGAAGTTGAGGTTACGTGTTTGCTGAGGTGTTGGTTGCTGCTAATTGCTTTCTGCTACGACGCGGGCTGTACATTGCCGTTTTGCTGCTGCGTTGTTGAGTGTTTTGATACTGCCAGGTTGGACCCTGTTCTATTGCTGCTAATGCTGATTGCGCTTGATGTGAGTGATGGCTAATCCGACGAATGTTGCTGCTGCTGCTGTCGGAAATGCCGGCGGAGCGGGGATTCCACCGACGTTTAATTTCGAACCCTTCGATAGAACGAAAACAAAGTGGGGCCGTTGGGTGAAACGGCTGGAAGGTGCAATGCGACTGTTTGGTGTGAACAACAACGTCATGCAAAGTGTACTACTGCACTACATGGGCTCGGAGACATACAACATCCTTGCGGATAATGTGTCTCCCGACGAGCCGGAGAACCAGACATATCAACAAATCGTGGACGTGCTTAGGAACTATTACGATCCGGAACCTCTCGAGATGGTAGAACTGTGGAAGTTCAGATCCCGTACACAAATGGAAGGGGAATCGATTGCGGAGTTTATCACGGCGCTGCAACGTGAAGCGAAATACTGCAAATTCGGCGACTATCTGCAGAATGCGCTGCGAAATCAGCTGGTGTTCGGGCTTCGCAACCAGCGTATCCGGTCGCGTCTAATCGAGGAAAAGGCGTTGACGTTCGACAAGGCGAAGGACATTTCATTTGCGATGGAGGCGTCCGGTGAAGGTGCTGAAGTTCTCAACCGGAAGTTGCATGAGCTGAATCTGATAGACAATTCCGCTCACCACCAACGATCGTCGACGAGCAAGGTAACTAACAATACTAACAAAACGTGTTACCGATGTGGTAGTGAGACGCACCTTGCAAACGTCTGCCGACACAAAGATACTGTTTGTGGATTTTGCCGAAAGAAGGGACATTTGCAACGTGTTTGTCTCAGTACGCCACCGGACAGTAAATTCAAGAAAGATGATAATAAGAAATTGAAAACTCATCTGGTCGAGGAGGGGGGTGAAAATGATAGCGATTCTGGGGACGAAACGATCGATGAGATCTGTGTCATTGATGTTTGTAATTGCAATGTAAGTCATGAGAATAAACCGTTGTCGAAAATCTACATACAGCTTAAGGTAAATCAATCACTGATGAGGTTTGAGGTGGATAGTGGGTCACCTGTGTCGCTGGTAAGTGCTACTGACAGGGCGAAATATCTCACAAACCTTCCGCTTAATGATACAAATACAAAATTGCGTAGTTATTGTGGTGGTCAAATAAAAGTTCATGGTACCGTCGATGCTGATGTGGTATACAAAGGCAAAATGGAAACCTTACGCCTGTTTGTGGTGGATTCGAACCGGCATCCCCTTCTGGGAAGAGAATGGATGCGTGCATTGCAACTCAATTGGAATGAAATTATGGCAGGCTCGGTTACTTCTGTCGATAAAATCACTATTCGTCCACCATTGTCAGATTCCGTAAAGTCTCTCATTGATCAATTTCCTTCCGTGTTCGATAATTCCGTCGGCAAGATGACTAAAATACAGGCTAGTCTTACTCTCAAACCGAACGCCAGACCAGTGTTTCTAAAATCTCGTACTTTACCTTTCGCTATCCGTGATACTGTTGAACGAGAAATCAATGAAATGGTTGATAATGGGATTCTGGTGAAGGTCAATAATAGCGAATGGGGTACTCCTGTCGTACCGGTGATGAAGTCCGCTAATAAGGTCCGGTTGTGCGGAGATTACAAGTTAACGGTGAACAAGCATTTGTTGGTTGATGAGCACCCATTACCAACGGTTGATGAGCTTTTTGCGAATATGGCAGGTGGGCAGAAGTTTTCAAAACTAGATTTGGCACAGGCGTACTTGCAGATGAGTGTGCGACCAGAAGATCAAGGAATGCTCACATTGAACACTCATTTGGGATTATTCCAACCGACAAGACTGATGTATGGTGTTGCCTCTGCGCCCGCCATATTCCAGAGAGAGATTTCGCAGATTCTTCGTGATATTCCTGGGGTATCTGTCTTCTTAGATGATGTCAAGGTTACAGGGCCGGATTACGAGACACACTTGAAGCGACTACAAGAAGTTTTGAGGAGATTTGCAGAGCATGGTATGAGAGTGAATGTAGCTAAATGCGAATTTTTCGCGGACTCTATTGAGTACTGTGGTTATGTCATTGATTCCGAAGGTATCCACAAGATGGAAGACAAAATTTCCGCTGTACAGAAAATGCCTAGACCAGAGAACCGTGAGCAGGTCAGGGCGTTCCTTGGGCTTGTTAATTACTATGGAAGATTCATGCCTGATCTCAGCACGAGAATCTATCCAATCAACAATCTCTTGAAAGACCATACTCCTTTTGAATGGAACAACGATTGTGAAAGGGCGTTTGAATGGGTGAAATCTGAAATACAGTCCGATCGCGTATTAGTCCATTATGATTCGAGTTTACCGCTGGTTCTTGCCGTGGATGCCTCACCGTATGGTGTTGGAGCGGTGTTGAGTCACATATACCCGGACGGAAGCGAACGCCCGATCCAATACGCATCACAAACTCTGAACACAACTCAGCAAAATTACAGCCAAGTCGACAAAGAAGCGTATGCTATTGTCTATGGTGTCAAGAGGTTTCATCAATATCTATTTGGCAGGAAATTTGTTCTTGTCACAGACAACAAACCTGTGGCGCAAATTTTCTCGCCGGAAAAAGGTCTGCCCACGCTTTCTGCTCTGCGTATGCAACACTACGCTGTCTTTTTAGAGTCTTTCCAATTTGATGTCCGATATCGACCCTCAAAAGACCACGCCAATGCAGACGGAATGTCCCGTTTACCTGTTCCAGATAGAGCCAACAAGAAACGCATCGAAGAAGTTGACGTCATCGAGTTGGATCAGATCCGTACGCTGCCCGTATCCGTGGAGGAACTCGAAGAGAATACAAAGCAAGATGCTTCCGTTCGCAACTTAATCCAAGGTTTGAAGACAGGGCGATCAGTAGAAGGCCGTGATCGATTCGGAGTTGACCAAAGCGAGTTCAGTCTGCAAAGCGGATGTCTGATGAAAGGCATAAGAGTGTATATCCCGGAACCTT
This sequence comes from Aedes albopictus, assembly GCF_035046485.1. Lineage (NCBI taxonomy): Eukaryota > Metazoa > Arthropoda > Insecta > Diptera > Culicidae > Aedes > Aedes albopictus. The sequence continues at coordinate 449,526,189 of NC_085138.1, read as the reverse complement.
TGCGTTGAAGAGTTCTTGAAGAACTGCATGCAGGACATTTCGGGATCTCTCGGATGAAATCTCTAGCGAGATCATACTGCTGGTGGGAATCTATTGACCGCGATATAACCGAACTTTCACGTGATTGCGTCAGCTGTGCAAGAACCAGGAATGATCCTCCAAAGGTACAAACACACTGTTGGGAGAGGCCAGTGGAACCATTCCAGCGTATACATGCCGACTTCGCGGGGCCGTTTATGGGGCTCTACTTTCTTATAATTGTGGATGCTTATAGTAAATGGCCTGAGGTTAAGGTTATCCCTGACATGTCAACCGATACTACAATTGAGCGAATGCGCGAGTTTTTCGCCACGTTTGGTTTGCCAACGGTGTTGGTCACGGACCGGGGTACGCAGTTCACATCTGCACAATTTCAAGATTTTTTGAAGAAAAATGGAATCATCCACAAAATGGGAGCGCCTTATCATCCAGCCACAAACGGCCAAGCCGAACGATATGTTCAAACGTTCAAGGACAAAATAAAAGCTCTACAGTGTCCACGATCAGAAGTTCAGAAGGAACTGCACAACATAGTCATGGCCTACAGAAGAACCATCCACCCCGCTACTGGGAAGAGTCCTTCGATGATGGTTTTCGGGAGGCAGATGAGATCTCGTATAGACCTACTAGTGCCCAAAAGCGACCGTGACGACAAGCATTTCGGTTCCAGGGGAGAAGAGGTGACAGTTCGTTCGTTTGAGATAAATGACAGAGTAGCTGCCAGAGACTTTCTTTCGCATTCGGATAGATGGAGGTTTGGTGTTGTTTCGGAAAAGGTTGGGAAGTTGCATTATATAATCGAACTTGATGATGGTAGGTTGTGGAAACGTCATATTGACCAAATCAGACCAGGTCCAGTGAGTCAACAGTCTCAGACAGAATTTCCTGTTGTTAGGAGTGTTGTTCGGCCGTCCATTTCTTTGCCACCGCCACAAGAATGCACATCTGAGGTACTGGTTGATCCAACAGAATCTCGAGACCCTTCCGAACCTGTCAGTAGCGCTGATCCCGAACTCGCTCGCAATCATTATCCAAGTCAAAGTCAAAGAGCGACACAAGCACACTGTCTTCAACCAACGAATGCCTCGGGGACTGGAGATACGGACCTCAGAAGGTCTAACAGAGTTAGGAAAGCACCGAATAGACTCGATCTCTGAATTTGTGTTTACTAACAATACTAACTCTCAATGTATCAAGCAATCATCGTTAGGGAGGAAGAAATGTTATAATATTCTACCTTGTATTCAAAACCCTTGTTTTCCTTTACCAGTCCATTATGCTCATATGTCATTGATACCATGATACACAATAATAAACTGGCATTCATTTGTTATCGTTGCTGTGATCAACACGCGTTCTCACTCTGTGCGACTATCCGAAAATACAACACTTCTTGTTCTTCTTAGGTGCGCAGAATTATGAACCGGTACTAAATAGTGGTCATAATTCTGGGCAGACATTTCAACACTAAGTTTTGAACATATAATCAATAAACAAACATCAATAAACAAACAATAAACAAACACATTCGTCAAATGCGATATATGATGTGAGTTACATGGAATTTCCTTAAACAATGGAAACCCTGGAGTTAGACAAGAAAGAAGTCTCAGTTTGCTAACAAAAATTGTGCCACCTTGTCATGGCGAAAAAGTTTATAATGCCTTTAGAAATGAAAGTAAATAAAAAGTATTCGATAATGCTAACGCTACAAAATCCTTTTGTGTATTATGATTGAAATTCCCTTTGCTCAGTAATCAAAGTAGGTAGTATCAATGTTGGGGACATGCAAAGTTCCAATATGGTCGTAATGTTGTATAAAAGTTGAAAATGAAGAATTCAATTGAGTTTAATCTATGAATCATGTTCTCATTACAATATGTTATCTTTTTAGAGTTTTTCTCATGTGCGCAGAATTAGGAACACTAGTGCGCAGAAAAAGGAACATTCCAAAAAAGGGTGCGCAGAATTAGGAACAAAGACACACTTTAGAATTTTCATAAATTTACATATAAATTGAGTGATTTGTATAAGAATTATATTTTTCTCTTATTTACAAAGCTAATAACTATGTGCGGTCAAAAATTCAACCAAATCGGTTCGATTTGGAATTTGTTACAGCTGATTGAAATTGAAAAAGTCTTAGGTGCGCAGAATATGGGCCCTCCACGGTACAATTTAAAATTTTTCTTTCGCCAAAAGACTGTTTGAAAAAAAAAACTATGTGTTATTGCCACCAAGGTGCGATGACGTCATGTTTTCAATTCTCGCATCATGTACCAATGTTTAGGGAACTCAAATGCATTGTTAATGGGGGAACCCGATTGATGTTGGCTGGAGTCATTTTAAAACAAAATTTCAGCATTTTATGGCAAAAACTGTTCGTTGTAACGTCAACCGATTACTTGTTGTATACAAGATTTTATAGTCGCGGGCAAGTTTTGCAAATTATCAGATTGTGCAATATGGTGTAAAGCCTAAAATGTGCGTTCCATTAACACCAGAGTAATGGTAAATTAATGAATTACCGTCCTGTCTGTCCTTTCATTAAGCAGCCCAACCCGAATATAGAAGTAAATTTCAGCTTTACGAGGATATGATGAGATCAAAAAAGATGTACTTACATTCATTGTAATATCCATCCTTTGTCGTGTTTGGCGTTTGGGCAAGGAATGTGATGGGTATGGTAGCCGTGTAGAGATGCATCCCATGAACATCTAAGTCTGAGTGGAGTTGGTGAAGAACACCAACGGGAGCCAAGCGTTCTGGTGAGTTTTTTTTTTGTTCGAAGAAAATCCTGTAAAGACATCGAAAGATAGTGTTGGGGAATCGACCAGACCAGTGCAAACGCCTTTTAAGCAGCTTATAAACAGCGCAGCTTTAAAGCTGAAATTTAATGCAAGAATGAATTAGATAAATATTTTACATTAGGAGAATCTGTCTTACGTTAATGTCTGCCTTCACACTTCTAATCTTTCTTAACGCAGAGTCGATGTAATCCAACCTAGTCCACTGCTACAAGACAAATTAATTCATGCTTCTAAATTAACTTCAATATTGCTCAACCTACTCACAGTTTTAAGTCTGAATAGCAGCTAGTAGTTCTGGTTAATACCCACAATCGTAGCAATCGGCTACCAGTATTTTGCCGTCTCCTAAATAGATATTATTAGACACTATAGGTAACCAATATAACAAATTTCACCTTCTGGTAGAGCAGTGTTCCACAACGCACTAGCTATACTGACACTACTCTAATTAACTAACAGTTTAACTGTTTAAATAAACTTCGTAATCGTAATCCACAGTTCAATCTTACTATCCTTTACCACGGTTTTCCTCCACATGACATAAGGCCATGCTGGACCTCCTCGTATATGACAGACGTCAAATTGTGTTACCTCGGTACTCACACTAGTAAGAACCGTTCGCACGGTGGGTTCGACAACAATCCCCCTCCCGTGTAGCTCCGAGGAACCTAGAATTCTACCCTGACGCCTGACCAACATCCAATAATGCTAACTTCACTGCGGCACGTGTTTGCACTCCGTTCGATGTCAGCACTACAGCCCTGCGTACCTGACCGTCCTTGCCTACAACAACATCTAGAATCCTACCTCTTGTCCAACCGTTACGCTTATTTTCATCAATTACTATAACTAAATCTCCTACGTCAAGTGGCTTTACTGGTTGATACCACTTAGTCCGTCTAGTCAGATCAGGAAGATATTCACGGATCCATCTCTTCCAAAACTCGTCTACCATATTTTTTGCCATATTCCAGCTGTCTCTAAGCGGTACTCGTGCATCCTTTAATTGTATCGCAGGTTGATTAACACCACGGATTCCATATAAAAGGAAATGGTTGGGTGTTAAGGCTTCATCGTTGGAGGAGTCTAGTGGCACGTAGGTTAAAGGTCGGGAGTTGACTACTGCTTCAGCCTCTTGTATCACGGTTTCCAGTACCTCATCGCTAGGGGAATGGGCTTGGTCGGTAATGGCGAACATGGCTGTTTTCACTGACCGTACTAATCGCTCCCACGCGCCACCCATGTGGGGTGCGTAAGGAGGGTTGAACAACCAGTTTGTTCTGGCATTGGTGAATGTCGTTGCGCACGACTCGTTGATTTCCCGAAGCTCCTCTTTAAGGACATTGTTGGCTCCAACAAAATAAGTGCCATTATCTGACCAAATAGTTTCAGGTGCACCTCGGCGAGCCACAAACCTACGAATGGCCATCACACAAGACTGGGTGGTGAGACTGTGTGCGATTTCCAGGTGAACTGCCCTTACAGAAAGACAGGTAAATAAAACAACCCATCGTTTGACGTTGCTGCGCCCAATTTTGACTGTGACTGGACCAAAATAGTCGATGCCTGTATTTGTAAAGGGTCGGATGAACGACATCAATCTTTCCACAGGAAGTGGAGCCATCTTGGGAGGTTGTGGGGTGGCCTTACGAATACGACAAATCTGGCAATCCTTGGAAACACGCTTCACCAGGCTCCGTAGAGTTGAAATTGAAAACCGTTGTCGTATCTCGTTCAGTATTGTTTCGCTGTTTCCGTGGAGAAATCTACAGTGGAAACTGTCCACGAGCAGATACGTTAGACGATGATTCTTAGGCAAGATAATTGGATGCCTTGCATTGAAAAATGTGTTGGGTGCTGCCGTTATCCTACTATCCATTCTCATAATTCCTGCATCATCGAGATATGGGGAGTGCTGCAGTAGAGAACTTGACCTGTTCAGCTGTCTTGGTTGATCCGGATTCTCCATATTATGGTGCAACGTAGCGTACTCCTCTGGATAGCTTTCCGTTTGAACCTGCCGCCATAGTAGATTTTCCGCCTTACAGTATTCTTCGCTGGACAACCACGCTGGCACCTGCTGCTTTTTGAACTTCTTGGCAGCTCTCAATACAAATGCAGTAGTACGAAGAAGTTTTTGCCACTTAGAGAAGCGAGTCACGTCAATTAGTGGTTGGTTAATCAGGTGGTGTTGAACGTATACTTTGCGTAACTCCTCGGTCACGGGTTCTATAGAAGCCGATTGTGTAGGCCAGTACTCTTCCTCTTTTTTCAAGAACGGCGGACCACTGAACCATCGATTCTCCGGGTCAAAACTTGGGCCTGATCCCCATTTTGTAGCTTCGTCTGCTACGTTGTATTTTGATTGCAGATGCCGCCACTCGTTGACAGCGGTGAGGCTCAGAATTTCGCCAACTCTAAAGGCTACAAACGGATGATAGCGACGACTATCTGAACGCAACCAGGCTAATACAGTTGATGAGTCCAACCAAAAGAATCGTTGCTTCACGGATAGATTCAAGTACTTGCAAATAGTGTCTGCCAAACGACTGCCAATCAGCGCCGCCTGCAGCTCGAGACGAGGGACGGAGAGCGGCTTCAAGGGTGCTACTTTAGACTTTGCTGCTACCAATGCACATCGGGGAACTCCTTTATCGATGATCCTCAAATATGCAACGCTAGCATAGGCTTCTGGGCTAGCATCTACAAAAACGTGAATCTGCATACCATCCATGGCGCTACGGCTTGCTCCACTGAAGAAACATCTGGGAATCCGGACACTTCCCATTTCCGTCAGGCAATTACTCCACTTGATCCATTTTTCGTGCAAATTTTCAGCTATTACCTCATCCCAATCGGTTCCTGATCGCCAAATATCTTGCATTAGGATTTTTCCTTGTACCACAAAGTTTGCTATTAATCCGAGTGGATCAAAAAGTGACATAACGGTACAGAGAACTTGGCGTTTCGTAGGAACCGACTGCTCCGCAATCAGTTTGGCAATATCCGGCCTTAGTGTCGTGTCGTAGGTGAACATGTCGATTTTGGGTTTCCATACCATACCAAGAACTCGTTCGCTCTCCTCAGGCTTGTCCAGGTTCATGGATTTGGTTGCTGTACTGCCTTTCTCACCAACAAGCTGCATCCCTTCGGGAGAATTGCTGATAAGATTACGCATATCGAATCCTCCTTGAGCGTGGACGTATCTCACATCTTTCCACAGTTGAACTGCTTCCATAACGGTGTCCACGCTGTCCAAATAGTCATCAACGTAATGACCCTTGATGATGGCCTCTGTTGCCGCCGGATACTGTTCGACGAACTCCTCAGCGTTCTTGTTCTTGATGAATTGTGCTGAGCTAGGTGAGCATGTGGCTCCAAACGTTGCTACATCCATGACGTAACATTGTGGTGAACTATCAGGCGAACTTCTCCAGAGAAATCGTTGTGCTTGTTTGTCCAGATTACGTATGATTATCTGGTGAAACATTTCTCTAATGTCTCCACAGATGGCAATGTCCCTTTGGCGGAATCTGAAGAGAACTGATATGAGGGATGTCAATAGGTCCGGGCCCTTGAGGAGCATGTCATTTAACGATACTCCACTGGATCGAGCTGCGGCGTCCCAAATTAGACGGACCTTTTCCGGCTTTTTAGGATTCTGTACCACCCCAAGAGGTAGGTACCAAATGCGTTTCGGATCCGATGATCGTATTTCTTCGTCGGTTAGGCGATGTGCGTATCCTTTCCTTTCGTACTCTTCTATTTGACAACAAATTTTCTCCTTGAGGGCTGGGTCTCTGTTGAGTCGTTTTTCTAGTTGCACCAATCGCTTTTCCGCCATCCTGTAGCTGTCTGGAAAACAGACTTCCTCGTGTCTCCATAAAAGCCCTGTCTCAAAGGCTTTACCAACTCTTCGCGTTGTAGTCTCCATGATCTGCCTTGCTCGCTTATCGTCATCAGCCTCCGGTTTCACCGTGATGGTTGCTTCCTCGATTCCAAAGAATCCCTTCATTTGCTCATGTAGTTCTCGATTCCCAAGAGAAGAGTGCAAGTTCAGATGTTCTACCGATTTATCCGACCAGAACTGTTTACCGTATATACACCAGCCTAATCGTGTCTTTGCTGCAACTGGGTCATCAGCATTTCCTTCTCGAATTTTTAATGTCGCCAACAGCCGGGCGTGCTCCATACCTATGATGATTCCTGGAGTCGCTTTCGAGTAGCTCGCAACTGGTAAACCGCGCAGATGAGGATATGCATCCTTGAGCGCGTCGTACTGTAATGTTTGATGTGGTAGATCCAGCTTTTGAACGGTCCTAACGTTGTTTAACTGGAAGCGAGTTTCCATCCCGCGTCCGGAGATCATAATCGAGACACGTTTTGAGCCTCTTTCTTCTCGGCTCACATTTCCTGTCCAGCTGAGCCAGAGTGTATCCGTAGGGCCATTTATTCCCAGTTCAGCCGCTATTCCTTCCTCTATCAACGTTGACGATGAACCATCGTCGAGGAAGGCGTAGGTTCGCACCGACTTTCCATTCGTATCTTCTATAAAGACAGGCAGATACCGGAATAGTATCGTCGGCAACACATGGTGCATATTTTGGTGTACTATCGAAGCATTTCTGGAGCCGTTATCAACTGATCTTGCCTGGGCTCCCAGGACCTCGACATCGTAGGCATGTAGAAGTGCGTGGTGTCTAAGGCGGCATCCGTTGATGCCACATACTTTCCCGGAGCGACACGGCCATTTTCGATGTGGGATTAGACAGTTTCTGCACAGTCCGTTTTGACGCATTACTGCCCATCGATCATCGTTGTGCAAAGTCTTGAACCGTGAGCAACCCTGAATTTCATGATCCGCTCTCGAACAATATGAGCATCTTTTTCCCGATTCTTCCGATGTTCGTTGTGTCTCCTCTTCTCCTTCCGGGGTTTCTTCGGTGTGTACGAATATTTTCGATTTATTGCGGGGACCCATTGATCTTGTCGATTTGGATGATGATGCTGAAAGATCTGGCAGTGTTACATCCGTTGCTGTGTTCACCAGATCCGACATAAAGGTGCCGAAAGTCGCCAGATTTACAATCGGGCTCGCTCGTTTGTACGCCGACCATTGCATCTTATAGACTGCTGGTAACCTTTCAACTAGCTCGTGCAGTAACATAGGGTTACAGAGATGTTCGTCTAATCTGGCCAGCTGCATATGGTCCACCAAATCCTGAACAGCTAATCCAAATTCGATGACGGATTTGAGATTTTCCGCTTTGGGTGCCGGAACATCTCTTAGCTTGTTGAGAAGAGAGTGAATTATTATCTCTGGTCTACCGAATAATCTCTGCAGCGTGCTGATAACGTGTGGAACTGAACCAGGCAACAGCAGACGGCTTTTGACCGCCGCCAAGGCAGCACCCTCCAGACAACGTTGAAGTCTCGCCAAGTTTTCTACGTCGGAATAACCACATGCTGTTGTAGTGTTCTGGAACGCACTGAAAAACATTGGCCAATCTTCCGGATCTCCGGAAAATTTCGGTAGGTCTCTTGGCATAACCTGACGTGCCGCAATTTGCACCGGAGTTGGACCAACCTGTTGGATGTTATCGGATGATTGATCTCGATTATAATACTGTGACTCTGCAGGATTTGCGTTTCGTTGAGCAGTCTGGTAGTTCGCAACGTTTTCAACATTGGCTCTCACAGGGTTATGGCCATGGCCAAGGTCACGGCTCGTTGTGCACACAGCAAAAAATAAATGCAACCCGCCCGATGTAACTCACTCCGATGTACTAAATAATCAATGTAATCACGATTCCTATGTACGATTACATCGTTTTGATGTAAAATCTTTTGTTCTTATGTGTACATCGTCCTGTGTAATATTCATGCAACCGACGTATTGATCGGGTTGCAGCAGTTCAGATGTAATATTACACAACAGTTTTTTCTGTGCACAGTGGCCTTTGCGATCCTGGCATAGTATACATGGGTTGAGCAGCAGCGTTACTTTGTGTCGCAGTTGTTACTGACAATGGATACACAAAATTGGTTCCCTGGCGTCCATATGCCATGGATGTCATTTGAACGGCGTCCCTGTTTACTACCGGACCATACTCGGAAATATCCATTGGGATGCGCGAGATGGATGTTCGCTGTCCAAGAGCCTCCGACGGACTAATATGCTCTTGTGAGAACTGTGGAGTGGATGAATTTGGTGGTGCTTGCCTGATCACAGCTTTCTGATTTCTGCAATCTCGAATCGAATTGACGGGCTTGATCACTTCGGATGGCGCATCTATACCAACTGCATTTGATGGTGCATTCTCATGCGCAGACTTGGAAACAGCCGACCTTTGGACACCATTGAAGGTCTGATTGGTTGGGTTTACTCCGGACGACTGATGTGTGTCCCTTTCCCTACTGAGCCAATCTCGTACCTTCTGACTACTAGTCCTACTGTTAGGATCGCTTTTTCGACTAGTGTCGCTCCGTATACTACACGAACCATCATTGCTCCCTTCCGTTCCTGCCATCAGAAGCTCGAATTTCTCCTTCAAATACCTTTGCTCTTCTTCCATACGTTTCTTACGGACTTGGTCTTCTTCTTCGGCAGCCTTCTTCCTTGCAGCATCTTCCTCTTCTTGATGCTTCAGCCGAAGCTTTCGTTCCTCTTCCAGTAGTCGAAGTTGCAAACGTTGACGTTGGGAGTTTCCGCTTCGGTTCGATGAACTCGTTGAATTGGACTTACGTGAGTGTCGCTGGCGTTGATCTGGGCCATGCAATTTTCACATTTCCAGCTTCGCTCTGGGTCCGCAATAGAGTCGGTCACCCCGGCGCAATCAAAGTGGGCCCAAGTGTCGCACAAATCGCAGCCCACCATGTTGTTTACGGAATCGGAACGATTGCACTTACCGCAATTATGATTCCCTTTCGGATCGTTGTTGGAATCCATTCTTAGGCTCAGCGGGTCTATTAACCTTTAAAGTTTGTTGGGGAATCGACCAGACCAGTGCAAACGCCTTTTAAGCAGCTTATAAACAGCGCAGCTTTAAAGCTGAAATTTAATGCAAGAATGAATTAGATAAATATTTTACATTAGGAGAATCTGTCTTACGTTAATGTCTGCCTTCACACTTCTAATCTTTCTTAACGCAGAGTCGATGTAATCCAACCTAGTCCACTGCTACAAGACAAATTAATTCATGCTTCTAAATTAACTTCAATATTGCTCAACCTACTCACAGTTTTAAGTCTGAATAGCAGCTAGTAGTTCTGGTTAATACCCACAATCGTAGCAATCGGCTACCAGTATTTTGCCGTCTCCTAAATAGATATTATTAGACACTATAGGTAACCAATATAACAAATTTCACCTTCTGGTAGAGCAGTGTTCCACAACGCACTAGCTATACTGACACTACTCTAATTAACTAACAGTTTAACTGTTTAAATAAACTTCGTAATCGTAATCCACAGTTCAATCTTACTATCCTTTACCACGGTTTTCCTCCACATGACATAAGGCCATGCTGGACCTCCTCGTATATGACAGACGTCAAATTGTGTTACCTCGGTACTCACACTAGTAAGAACCGTTCGCACGGTGGGTTCGACAACAGATAGAATTAGCTTGCACTTTTCGGATCACGTTTAAAATTCAGCTAACTCACCTATCTCATTCTGCAATATTTCTTTCTGTACTGCAATTTCAGTGATAATGAATTCTGATGAACATGACTCTCATCTATTAGAACAACAAACTTGATGGAGAATAACAATCACAGCTCACACAGAAGATGATGGTCTTCGACAATTTGCACAATATTTTTTTTTGTATAAATGGACACCAAAAAGATGAATGCTCAATGACTGAGTAGAAATATTTCTGGACGCATGTGTGCACTAGAGCAAGTTGAAACCTCATAATATCTGATCAGAATACGTTTTCTGTGCACTTGCAGTACACATTGACCCCAAGCCCATAGATTCGGTTAGTTCTCATCAATTATATACATCGCCCACTCACTTATTATCCATTACAGTCTTTATTTATCTTATTCAAACAATCTCCAGATCTCTATTCATATTGTTCAGTTTGATCATTATGCGCCTTTGTACATACAGCCTAATGATATCAACGCCCATCTTGGGGTGACGTCGAGAGATAGAATTCACCAGATTTTCCACCACATTTTCATTTCGGTAGAAAGTAATGTCGGATACGTAAGTCTCCAGCTTTCTAGCCTGTTCCATCCATAGCTTGGAGGGTTCCACAATTCCTGTAGGCATCTCCGGCATAACGACGTAGCTGTTATCCTTCCTCTCGATCACAAAGGTTTGATCGCCCAAGTATTCATACTTTTCCCGCAAAGTAGTGGCAACATAATTGATCAAATTAGAGCATGCCAGTTTTTCTGAAATGTTGGCAACGCTTGGATCAACGGTAGCGTCGGATGCTTCGTATACCATTTCAACCGCTGGTAATCGAGTTTCTTCAACAATTTTACTGGACAGAGACGATTGATCTCTCGTGAGGATTGTTTTGCTAAGTTCAAAGAGAATTTTACTCGTTGGCTGGATACTGGAAGGATTGTTCTCTTGAAAAGCATCGAACGTTCGGTTGAGATTGAACAACGTCAAGTTTCTGGTAGGAATCGACTTACAATCGTGTATTTGTCGAAGATCATTGAATAACTTCTTCAACGAATTCATCGATATAAGTATAGCTTGTTGCAAGCACGTTGCCTGTTCGCTCGAACATTTTAACGTTTCGATTGTGTCATACATGCCGTCTAGAACAATATTTTGCTCGTCAATGTTATTGCCGTACTCCTGATGGGTGATGGAAAGATCTTCCGCTTCGTCGCTTGTTTTCCGCTCCGTCGTGAGCAAATCATACCAGTCTCGAATCAGCTCAAATAGAGTAGCAGCCACACCTATTGATTCTTCCCCTTCCTCCGACAGTAGCTTCAGTGCCTGTACAAAATTGTCCGAAATCACATCCCCAACGGAGTCCATTTCCGAGACGTTTGAATCCTGAAAAATACATTTTATTACACTGTAGATACTTAGAAGAACCAGCTGTTAGTCCCTGGTAAGTGTAGTCGCCAGACCCGGATTAAGGATTGTGGGGGCCCGGGGCCGGAGCCAATGTGGAGACCCCTCGGAGGTACACATGCGATGAGCAATAAAGTTTTTCTTTGTTTTGAACAGTACTTGAGCAAAATGAAAAATAAAGTTAACGTTTAGCAAGCATACACGATTTTTGTTGGGGCCCCTAAAATGTGGGGGCCCGGTACGGTCTAATATGTGGTTTATGAACAGCCCCAATGATCTCACACCCGGAAAAAGATAACGCTAGTATAGACTGTTTCAGAAATTATAAATACACTTTGTTTATTAAATTAAATGAACTGATCTAATGATTTTTACCAACTTCTTTCAGAGTATAGCATATTGTACTCCATATTTTCATATTTCCTTTCAATAGTCTTGATATTTTAAAGAACAGTCGAGTTCTCTAACAAATAACTTAATTTTTCAAATTTGCATTTGCACAAAGGTGTTTTTTAATGAATTCAACATTATGTATCACTAAATACCAAAAATTAGGGGTAGGCGGGGCATTATGGACACCCGGGGCAGAATGGACACCCTCAATATTTTGCAATATGCGAACTTTTTTGAACTTTTAATGAATGGAGAATATAGTCCATTTGTCTAAAACGTAGTTTCAGGAAATAAACATTCGAAATTAAAATTATGCTTGATTTTACACAAAAAAGTTGCGTCCTCCGTTTTTTGAGCATGGAAATTATAATTTTCACACCATCTAAAATAAGATTTAGTGATTAATTTATTGCAGGTCGATTAAAACCTGATATTTCTAAAACACATACAAGTAGTTTTGCTGTATCTACATGCTTAACATGTTTATATTTTCTTCTTTATTATATCAAAAAATCAAGTTTGGAAATATCTTCTGCTGCCGGGGCAAAATGGACACTCACCTTTTTGAAAGAAGTGGCAAGGGAAAAATATAACCTAAATCACAAACCAACCAAATTCTTCGATTTCAGTATATTTCCGGTTAAATGTTCACTATAGTAGACACAGGGTGAAACGAATTGGTCAAAAAACGACAGAAGTGGAAAATAGTTGTTCTAGGCACAGCTGTACATGCTGACAAAAACGAAGCTTTATCCAAAACAGCCTGAATTTAAATTAACTGAACAAAAATGAACTACTTCGGCGTATTATTCATCCATAATAGTTGTTTTGTAATTAAATTACTTCATAGGTGTAGACAATGTACGAAATTCGTAAAAGTCTCATGGTGTCCATATTGCCCCATGGGGGTGTCCATTCTGCCCCGTATGCTTGAAGACGGTCATGAAAAACTAACATTTTTCAAAACATTTTTTGAAGTGGATAAATCATTTTTCTTCGTGAGCATTCTTATGCAATAGATGCTAAATAGACTTTAAAAGGATACATGTATCAAAAAACTAAACTTTTTTTACATCTTGCCAGGTAAAGTTGGCAAAAACCTTAGGGTGTCCATATTGCCCCGCCTACCCCTATCTAAATTTTTATCACATTCGCTTTCTCAACAAGTTGTCTAAGGAACGCCTTGATCAAAATTTAGGAAAAATCGATAAAGGCATTTCCACAACATTTTTTAGGAGCTCAAGTTTCTTATTTTTTAAGGTTTTCTACGGAACATAAGAACTACCACACAGTTTCTTAGCTTTCCTGAACGCATTTAATCTAAACAAACTTATTTTTTCAGCTCATTCGATTCTTCAAAACTTTAAAACGAATGCAGTAAGCAGTAATTAAGACATTCGTTTGCTTAACGTTTGTTGCTACTGGTGTTGTTGAGAAATATGAAACAAAAAAATTGTATTGAGAAGGCCCATAATGGTGATTCTTGATCAAATATTCCAGTAAAAATTACTCTTACCAATCGAGAAATATCTTTTATTATCGATACAGCAATTTTTATTGTGTTTGAGAATTTAATATTTTATCTGTGAGATTTTTTTTCTTTTCTACTATGCTGCATTTTTGACCACTTTGTGCAACTTTAAATTTTAATTATCTAGTTTACAGAGCCCTATTTATTAACTTTAACCAGAAACATCAACAAAATTGGTATTATTTGCTTCGTTAGCATGTTTACTATAAGAGCTAGTAGAAACTTTTTTTGGATTTTGTGCTCAAATTGAAATGGCAGTTAATCGTTAGTGTATTCAAAATTTCTGAAACAGTCTATAGTCTTTTATTTGACGGAAAAAAATAAAGCATTTGAATTACAATAGCATTACTTACATTCAACAATGAGTCCAACGTGGTAGTACTCAGCAGTTGCGTGATTTCCGGATGATTGGATTCGTACAGCTTCTGGATGATATCCTTCGTGACCGAAACGTCTTCTTGTACGAGCAAACCATCTTCGACAAATATTTTCAGAATTACCGTCAACGTCGAAATGGGACAGCAAAACATGTAGATGGGATTTTTCGTTTTCGGGTGCCTAATGAAGTGCTCCTCGGTGGACACATCAAGTTCCGTCCAAAGATCAGCAGTTTCCTGGTCGCACATTGCCGTTATCCCGGCTACGTTGAAACCTATTTCGTGGAGCTCGTTGATCAGAGCCATCAGTATGTCCGTCGAGTAGATCAAATCGATATCGATGTAGATGATTTGATGCCAATCTGAGAAAATACTTTGCACGCAAATGCAGTACAAATATGCATCTTTACCGAAAATCTGATCCCGAACAGGATCGTAGTAGTATTTGGGATGAACCTTTGTGCGACCAATCAAGAGAATGCATTCTCTCTCTTGGGAATCCATTCTGCTACCAAGTACCTGCAGAATGCCAAGTGTTGGAATGAGGAAACCCGTTTGTTGGTGAACTTTTTGAACCCAACGCAGCATTTCATTCAAACTCGGTGAAGGGTGTCGAAGTTTTTTGCAAACGTAATCGTGCACATCTGATCCGAACATGCGAATCGTGAAAGCCTGCTGCATTTCCTCATTGGTCCAACTGATCACCTCCTTATTGTTGAACACCCGTCGAATTTGATTTTCTGTGTAATGACCTTTGAGTAGTTCTTTCACGCGGATGTTTAGATTGCGGTTTTCAATGTCTTTCAGTTCTTGCAGTGCGATTGTTATATTTACCATTTCCGTTTTGGCCAGGTTGATTTTCTCATTCTTCTTGACCACAACTTGCTCCAGTTCTTCAACTTTCAACTTGAGAGCTTTATTTTCAGTTTCCAGTTCCTTCAAACGCCGTGTTTCCTGTCTTCTGGATAGCGAACTCATCTCTACTTCTACCACATCATCCGACGTACCAGAAGTTAGTTTATTCCTTGACGACTTCGTATTCTTCTGCCGGAAAGGATTCGTAATCGGTTGTGGATAGTCGCTATTCAGAAGTCTATCGATTTCCTCCTTCCGTTTCTTGTGCTGGTCTTGCTCCGAGTCTTCTGATTTTCTACGTTTAAGTTTTTTCGGTGTTTTAATCGTGGGTACAGCTAGAATTAATATTTCAAAATCATTATGACAGGTTTACGTTGAATAATAAATTACAATTACAATTACAATTACAATTACAATTACTCATTCATCCATCATCACAAACGCATTTACTGACCTTCTCTCTTCAGAATCATTCGTTTGACTCCGTCCAAGAGTTCCGACTTCAAATCCCTTTCCAGATAGTGCTTCTCGAAGTGTTCGCTGCAGACGAACTTGTTGTTTATGTTGTCCTTCTTCGTCAGGGAGCAAAACTCGAGCCATTTTTTGTTCCTGCTTACGCTTATCGGTATTTTGTGGTAGGTTACCTTCTGAAGTGGGTCTACTATTTGGCGGTCCGTTTCGGACGCCCTATTGCCGCAAACGACACAGACTTTCGTCATTTTTCGGGCGAGGAAACACAATTTTTGAACAAAATTAAAATTTTGAACGCCGAAATACGAACGAAGAACGAAAACGCCAAAGTTTGCATCTTTTTCGGCATGGCCTGCAGGAAAGAGACGAAGATGCAAACCGATGCACAGTAAAAAAAATAAAAACCTCTCGGTCGTTTGCAAAAACCCATATATATTTATCATAGCCCAGAGTGTTCAAAAGGAATCGCTCAATGAATGAACCCCAACTATTCTCCGTGCAGTTGCAACCCGGAATTTTCGAGTAGCGAAGTTGGATTTTTCTCCAAATCCGTGCGTCGGACCTAACTTCGGAAGTGATGCGCTGTATAGCGGACCATGTTTATTATACAGCGCACCAATTCCGAAGCTAGGTCCGACGTACGGATTTGGAGAAAAATCCAACTTCGCTACTCGAAAACTCAGATTTTCAACTAAATTGGGAATATTACGTAACGCAAAATTGAATTTTAGACCCCCTCCCTCCCCCATGTAACAGTTTTTGTATGGAAAATTTTGAAATTTTGTATGAATTGTAACGCAGCGCTGGACCCCCTCCTTCCCCCCTTAGCGTTACGTAATATATGAACGAACCAATGAAAGTTCTTAACCGATTTCCTTGGTAGAAACTTTCTACAGTGACTGTTATTTGAACTGTCATTTCTTCGCAACTGCGTACTATGATCGCTTGTATGATCGTAGAAAAATGGTTTCTTGGACGATTCAGGCAATGAATTTCCCATGCATCAAGACAACCCAGTGCCGAATATATCGACGAAAAATCAAACCGTCAAGCTTCGATCATTTTGACATTTGCCTTTGCGGCGTGTGAGAGAAGGAGACCGAATGTTAAAATTCATCACCCTCTCACTCATTTGAAATTCGAACTTGCCAGCTTTGACAGCTTGATTGTTCTTGTTTGACATCGGCTTCAGTGCAGAAACGCGAGCGGCCATTATTTATTGTTCGTGCAGTTGAAAATAGGAATTATTGACACGCGAAAATCGATGTTTCTCCTAAACCGTGTGTCGGACGTACGTCGGGCCCAGTGCGCTGGATAGCGGGCCAGGTCCGCTGTCCAGCGCACTACGTCAGACGTTAGCTTTCGCTTACGGATTTTGAGAAAATTCGATTGTCGGGTGTGGAGAAACTTCGGGTTTCAACCGCGACGACAATATTAAGTTAGGCAAAGTGCTTTCTCTGTTGAATTAATTCTAAAATTGTTCTTGTTCTGTAAGTTTTATTGAATTTTCTTGTAGAAACTAAATAGTTCTGTTCCTAACAATGTTTTTTAATAATATTTACAGACCCAGTCAGCCTGTGAAGAGCTAGTTTTGGATTTGTCATCGTCGTTAATCCGACCGAATTCCCGGTTCCCAGTCAGCAGTAGTGTGGACTTCCAGTCACTCTAGGTAGCAGCTGTTCCTGAATAATTCGTAATATCTGGCATTCCGAAGGCGAGTTGAGAAAATGCAAACCAGGAAGAATCGAAAGAACGACGAGCGACGAGAAGATGATGAAGCTGAGGTTTGTTGGCAGTCGGAGTCGAATTGTTTTCAACAGAAGCATAATGTCGCTTTTACCCATCTAGGCGGGACCTGACGTGCGTGTGATGCGACCATGCCTACACTGACAAAATTGCAAACTTAAAGCTTATAAGACTGTCACTTTTGTAATTTATAAGACATTAGAAGGATTATTTTTAAATGTGCGATTATAAACATGATAATAACCTTTTTAATTTTGATTAGGTTACTTATAAAATGCATACCCCTGCATATCACCTTCATGTTTGGGCAAACTTAAAAAGTATAAGTGCCTTGCTATGGTGAAAAATTATAAGCTTTCAAACATAATTCTTAAGTTTGACTAGTTTGAATTCCCAACGGCCATCACAGTTACCGGTCAAAAGTTCAGGAGCTGAAAACTCGAGTGAAAACTAGTGCGTACAGGTGAATTCAAATTGATTTAACTTTTTTGATGAGCAGCCGAAATAATGCAACACCCTCAGCAGGTACAGGATCCGCGCCAAAATTGGAAATATTCGGCATACCTACTAATGACTTCAACCGGCCCTCAAGGATGGATGAACAACCGTTTCCCTCAAGGATGGAGGAGTTAGGAAACGACCGAAGTTAATCATATCCCAGATCCGAAGGCAGCGATAATCGGAACCGATAGGTAGGATCGAAATATCGGGCTTCCTCAAAATTGAAGAATTTCGTCACAATGTTTGGTTGTGGCTACGCGGTTTTCCGACCTGTTTTCCGGGAACGTTCCACCACCACTGCATGAGTCATCGTTGGCCAACACGCCGTAGCTGTCTTCGCTGGAGCTACACAGCTGCAAGAGCCACACAACGAGCATAACCACCGACAGGAACATCCTAGGCCATGTCGGGACGGTGCGAAAAACATGAGCGGAAGGTTCGATCGCCAGCGGAAGAACTTAAACGAAATCCTCCTCCTGCTTAAGCGCCATCCTCGACGCTAACATCCACGCTTCGAACGGACGATTGATTCCAGTCAGAAGCTATTTCGGATTCAGGAGTGCAACGGAAGCGGAAACGGCAGCAATCACCTCGGCAACTACACCATTAATCAAATATATTTGTATAGAATCAGAATATGCTCGAGATTATGTAAATAAAAAGAAACCTAAATCAAAACAATTATAAATAAACATTAATGATATTAATCATAATATATATTTGATTTCCACCTATAAACGTTGTATTCGAATGTCAAATGAAAATCATAAAGCTCACACATAAATTTTATGAATCGCGGCAAATATGGTTCATTTGTTTTGAAATATAGCTTTCATAAGTGGTAAACCGTATAATGTTTATGTTTCACGATCATATTATTTATTTATGAGCACAAATTGCAAAAATCTATGTAGTTTGACTTATAAATAGTATACGGAAAATCCTCTCAGTGTAGGAGAGTCCACCCTAGAAATGGGAGGCCACCGGCTTACTGGTGGACCGACGCAATTGCGGACCTGCGCCGCGCCTGCCTACGGGCTAGGCGGCGGATGCAGCGAGCACGATCAGAGGAAGAGCGAAACGAACGGCGGGTGGTGTTCGCCGCTGCAAAAGCCGCGCTCAAGACCGAGATAAGAGCAAGCAAGAAGGCCTGCTTTGAGGGTCTCTGTCAGAGTGCCAATACGACCCCGTGGGGTGATGCCTACAGGATCGCACAATGCGTTTTCGCACAATGCGTGACCGCATGCTTGCCACATGCGGGGAGGACACAACTCCGGACAACTTGGTCCAGAGAATGTGTAGGGATGAGATTAGCTGGAATGCCGTTTCAACGGCTATCACCCATATCGTCTGGGAGCTACAGAGGAGGTGGCGCGTGGACTCGGAGAATGGCTAGTCCAGATGCAGTACAAGAGGTGGTCCAGGGGTTCGAAGTCGGCTTCGTAGGTCATACCGGTGCCCTGCGGTCGAGATCGACCCTTACAGCGATTAAGTGGCCGCGGAGAGGAAGTCCCGGTAGCGGTGCTGTCGTGGCGTCGGTCTACTGGGTTGGATCTGAGCCCGCGGTTGGAAAGGGGTCCCCGGCAAGGGTCGGGGTAGGTGAGATCCTGCTGTCTGCAACCTACTGGTGCATCTGATAGGGCCTGAAGGGTAGTGATACCCTTCCTTTGCGGGCAGGTCAGATCGGGTTGCACGTGGGCATCAGTTCTTGATGTCCGCTCAGCAGTAGGGCGCGGGCGGGGTTGACCCTGCCCGCCTTCCGTGGACAAAGGGAGTGGCGAGGACCACTCGGGAAACTGGCTAAGCGCCAGCATGCTATCGTGATGGACTCTCCAGAGCGAGTCATCGATGTTCGTTGCTGCTAGGCTACGGCAGCTAACCTGGGTGCGATATGCACTAGCCCCTCTCTGAAGCAATACCTTCTTGGTGGTTCCGGAGAGACATAGGGTTTGGCGACCATAGGAATGTGTTTTAGTGGGTCGAGGAGAGAGTAGTCCTGGCTTCTACCGGCATTGTAGAAGACGGCCTCATCCCCACACTACCCTAACCTTCCTGTTAGGGTGTCTGATGAGCAGATTTATCCCCCTATGGTTTAGAAGGAAAAAAAAAAAGGCGGAACCTGAGCCGAACGGTTATTCTTCAGCAGATGATCAAACGGCGAGAGGGCTGAAAGTCTCTCTAATAAAGACAAATCAATCAATCAAACGGCGAGAGAATCGAGGTCTGCTGCATCTCGGTATCGAAGTCTGCGACCAAGACGTCAAGGTTTGTTGGGGATTGTTGAAAGCTTTTATGAATGTCGCTTATTGGTCTTATTTTGCCCCAGATCTACGTTTGCGCCGATCAATATTCATAGTATCACTCAACACTGATCGATTCGGCCGGAGCAGAAAGCAGTGGAGTGGGGCCGTGTCATTATTCGTCATCATCATCGTCCACCATCATCACGTCGGAGGAACCAGTTCCATCAATCGGGATTGGAACGAGAGGAGTCTGTTGTTACCACCACTACCAGCACCATCCGGCTGAAACGACATTGGTGAACTGGCTGGTATGGTGTTAGTGCACGAGGGGATGCCACCGTCAAGACCATTTTGGGCAGTGGTAAGCTGATAACTAGCGGTAGGGTTAGAATTGACCAAATCAGAAGTGATCCGGGACATTTCTACATCTTTCCGCTGCACTGTTCTTCACGTGCGTCCGGCATGCAGAGTGGTTCATCCAGCAGATCTGCAACGGATGCGACAAACCGCAGCAGTAGGCTTGTAATCTGGAGAGCTAATCGCCGAACAAGCAGCGCGGTTGCTGACCGAGCGTAAGATCGGAATTTTATAAAAATATCTGAAATTTTTTCACAAATATCAGGATATTCAGATGCGTAATATCTGAATTCCGGATTAATTCCATCTTAACAATTCTTCGAGAAGAACCATTCTGAGAATCCTTCAGGATGTTGGAGATTCCTTCGGGAATTCATGCAGGAATTCGATCTGGGCATTGCTCCAGGAATTCCATCAGGGAATTCTTCCAGAAACTCCATTTGTAAATTCCTACAAAAATACGATCTGGGGCTTCCTACGGGAATTCCTTCTGGAGATTCCTCCGAAAATTCGACTCTGAGATTCTTCCAGTAATTTGTTCTAGTTATTGCTCCAGGAATTTCATCTGGGGATTCCTCCAGATTTAAAATTCGCTTAGATTTCGCTTCTGATTTCTTAAACTCTCTTGTTCTCTTAGACAATAACCCAGGTGGCTGGGTATTTCTAAGAATCTTAACGGATTCACTTAAATATTTCTCGTGAAGCTTCTGATTTCTTAAAATGATAGAAAATATTTTCTATAATTCCAAGACTGCAACACAAATGGCTGGGTATTTCTGAGAATCTTAACGGAATTTCAGAAATCATTTAAATATTTCTCGTAAAGCTTCTGATTTCTAAAAATGATAGAGAATATTTTCTATAATTCCAAGAATGCAACACAAATGGCTGGGTATTTCTGAGAATCTTAACGGAATTTCAGAAATCATTTAAATATTTCTCGTGAAGCTTCTGATTTCTAAAACTGATAGAAAATATTTTCTATAATTCCAAGACTGCAACACAAATAGCTGGGTATTTCTGAGAATCTTAACGGAATTTCAGAAATCATTTAAATATTTCTCGTAAAGCTTCTGATTTCTAAAACTGATAGAAAATATTTTCTATAATTCCAAGAATGCAACACAAATGGCTGGGTATTTCTGAGAATCTTAACGGAATTTCAGAAATCATTTAAATATTTCTCGTAAAGCTTCTGATTTCTAAAACTGATAGAAAATATTTTCTATAATTCCAAGACTGCAACACAAATAGCTGGGTATTTCTGAGAATCTTAACGGAATTTCAGAAATCATTTAAATATTTCTCGTAAAGCTTCTGATTTCTAAAACTGATAGAAAATATTTTCTATAATTCCAAGACTGCAACACAAATAGCTGGGTATTTCTGAGAATCTTAACGGAACTTCAGAAATCATTTAAATATTTCTCGTGAAGCATCTGATTTCTAAAAATGATAGAAAATATTTTCTATAATTCCAAGACTGCAACACAAATGGCTGGGTATTTCTGAGAATCTTAACGGAATTTCAGAAATCATTTAAATATTTCTCGTAAAGCTTCTGATTTCTAAAAATGATAGAGAATATTTTCTATAATTCCAAGAATGCAACACAAATGGCTGGGTATTTCTGAGAATCTTAACGGAATTTCAGAAATCATTTAAATATTTCTCGTAAAGCTTCTGATTTCTAAAAATGATAGAGAATATTTTCTATAATTCCAAGACTGCAACACAAATGGCTGGGTATTTCTGAGAATCTTAACGGAATTTCAGAAATCATTTAAATATTTCTCGTAAAGCTTCTGATTTCTAAAAATGATAGAGAATATTTTCTATAATTCCAAGACTGCAACACAAATAGCTGGGTATTTCTGAGAATCTTAACGGAATTTCAGAAATCATTTAAATATTTCTCGTAAAGCTTCTGATTTCTAAAACTGATAGAAAATATTTTCTATAATTCCAAGACTGCAACACAAATAGCTGGGTATTTCTGAGAATCTTAACGGAACTTCAGAAATCATTTAAATATTTCTCGTGAAGCTTCTGATTTCTAAAAATGATAGAAAATATTTTCTATAATTCCAAGACTGCAACACAAATGGCTGGGTATTTCTGAGAATCTTAACGGAATTTCAGAAATCATTTAAATATTTCTCGTAAAGCTTCTGATTTCTAAAAATGATAGAGAATATTTTCTATAATTCCAAGAATGCAACACAAATGGCTGGGTATTTCTGAGAATCTTAACGGAATTTCAGAAATCATTTAAATATTTCTCGTAAAGCTTCTGATTTCTAAAAATGATAGAGAATATTTTCTATAATTCCAAGACTGCAACACAAATGGCTGGGTATTTCTGAGAATCTTAACGGAATTTCAGAAATCATTTAAATATTTCTCGTAAAGCTTCTGATTTCTAAAAATGATAGAGAATATTTTCTATAATTCCAAGACTGCAACACAAATGGCTGGGTATTTCTGAGAATCTTAACGGAATTTCAGAAATCATTTAAATATTTCTCGTAAAGCTTCTGATTTCTAAAAATGATAGAAAATATTTTCTATAATTCCAAGACTGCAACACAAATGGCTGGGTATTTCTGAGAATCTTAACGGAACTTCAGAAATCATTTAAATATTTCTCGTAAAGCTTCTGATTTCTAAAAATGATAGAGAATATTTTCTATAATTCCAAGACTGCAACACAAATGGCTGGGTATTTCTGAGAATCTTAACGGAACTTCAGAAATCATTTAAATATTTCTCGTGAAGCTTCTGATTTCTAAAAATGATAGAAAATATTTTCTATAATTCCAAGACTGCAACACAAATGGCTGGGTATTTCTCAGAATCTCAACAGAATTTCAGAAATCATTTAAATATTCCTCGTGAAGCTTCTGATTTGTAAAAATGATAGAGAATATTTTCAATATTTCCAAGACTGCAACACAAATGGCTGGGTATTTCTGAGAATCTTAACGGAATTTCAGAAATCATTTAAATATTTCTCGTGAAGCTTCTGATTTCTAAAAATGATAGAAAATATTTTCTATAATTCCAAGACTGCAACACAAATGGCTGGGTATTTCTCAGAATCTTAACAGAATTTCAGAAATCATTTAAATATTTCTCGTGAAGCTTCTGATTTGTAAAAATGATAGAGAATATTTTCAATATTTTCAAGACTGCAACACAAATGGCTGGGTATTTCTGAGAATCTTAACGGAATTTCAGAAATCATTTAAATATTTCTCGTAAGGCTTCTAATTTCTAAAAATGATAGAGAATATTTTCTATAATTCCAAGACTGCAACACAAATGGCTGGGTATTTCTGAGAATCTTAACGGAACTTCAGAAATCATTTAAATATTTCTCGTGAAGCTTCTGATTTCTAAAAATGATAGAGCTTATTTTCAATATTTCCAAAACTGCAACACAAATGGCTGGGTATTTCTGAGAATCTTAACGGAATTTCAGAAATCATTTAAATGTTTCTCGTGAAGCTTCTGATTTTTAAAAATGATAGAAAATATTTTCTGTAATTTCAAGACTACAACACAAATGACTGAGAATTTCTGAGAATTGTTGGAGATTTTCTTAAATTATTTAAATATTTTCCGGGATACAGCTGACTTCCATAAATGATCAAGAATATTTTCTAAAATTTGTAGAATACATCTCAGATGGTTGGGAATTGCTGAGAATCCTTAGGAATTTTTAGGAATTATTCAAATATTTTGTGAGATGCTAGTGACTTCCATAAATGATTGAGAATATTTTCTTCAATTCGTAGGATGCATCCAAGATAACTGTAAATTATTTAAATATTTTACAAGATGCTACAGACTTTCCATATATGATTGAGAATACTTTCTAAAATTTGTAGAATACACTCCAGATGACTGAGAATTTCTGAGAATCCTTAGGGATTGTTAAAAATTATTCAGGGATTTTTAAGAGTTATACATCCCAGATGACTAGAAATGTCTGAAATCCTTAGGGATTTTCAGGAATTATTTAAATATTTTCCGGGATGCTACTGACTTCCATAAATTATTTAGGATATTTTCTAAAACTTGAAGGATACATGCCAGATAACTGGGAATATCTGAAAATCCTTAGGGACTTTTAGGAACTATTTAAATATTTCCCGGGATGCTTTTGACTCACATAAATGTTTGAGATTTTTTTTTAATTTGTAGGATACATCCCATGACTGGGAATTTCTGAGAATTTTTAGAGAGTTTTAGTAATTATTTCAATATTTTCCGGGATGCTACTGACTCACATAAAAGATTTAGAATATTTTCTGAAATTCGAGAGGTGCAGGTCAGAAAAATCCTCAGGGATTTTTAGGAATTATTCAAATATTTTCCGAGATGCAAGTGACTGCCATAAATGATTGAAAATATTTTCTAAAATTCCATCCAGGTGTTTGAAAACTTCTGAGAATCATTAGAGATTTTGGATTATTAGGAATTATTCAAATATTTTCTGAGATACTTATGACTTCCATAAATGACTAAGAATATTTTCTAAAATTCGTAGGTGGCGTCCTAGATGACTTTAAATTTCTGAGACTCCTTAGGGATTTTTAGGAATTATTTATATATTTTCCGGGATGCTACTTCCATAAATGATTAAGAACTCCTGGAAGAATTCCCCAGGAACTTTTAGAAGAATTCCCATGGAACTTTTGGAAGAAATCCCGAGAAACATCTGGAAGAACTCCCGAGGAACTTTTGGAAGAATTTCAGAGCAACTTCTGGAAGAATTTCCGAGGAACTTATGGAAGTACTCCCGAGGAAATTCTGGAATAATTCCCGAGGAATTTCTTGAAGAATTCCCGAGGAACTTCTGGATGAATTCACGAGGTACTTCTTTACTTCTTGAAGAATTCATGAGGAATGTCTGGAAGAATTCCTCAAGAACTTCTAAAATTCCTGAGGAACTCCTGGAAGAATTTCCGCGGAACTTTTGAAATAATTCCCGAGGAACTCCTGGAAGAATTACCAAGGAACACGTGGAAGAATTTCCTAGGAACTTCTAGATAAATTCCCGAGGAACTCCTGGATGAATTCCCGAGAAACTTCTTGAAGAATTCCCACAGAACTTCTGGAAGAATTCTTGAAGAGCTTCTTGAATTCCCGAAGAACTTCTGGAAAAATTCTCGAGATACTTCTGGATGAATTCCCGAGGAACTTCTGGAAGAATTCTCGAGGAACTTCTGGGAGATTTCCCGAGGAACTCCTGGAAGCATTTCCGTGGAACTTCTGGAACAATTCCCGAGGAACTCCTGTAAGAATTCCTGGGGAACTTCTGGAAGAATTTCCAAGGAGCTTTTGATAGAATTCCTGAAGAACTTCAGGGGGAATTTTCGAGGAACTTCTGGAAGAATTCCCGAGGATCTTCTGGAAGAATTCCCGAGGAACTTCCAGAAATTCCCGAGGAACTTCTGGAAGAATTACCAATGAACTTCTGAAAAAAAAAATCTTAAGGAACTTTTGAAATAATTCCCGAGAAACTCCTGGAAAAATTACCAAAGAACACCTAGAAGGATCTTCTAGATAAATTCCCAAGCAACTCCTGGATCAATTCCCGAGGAACTTCTTGAAGAATTCCCGCAGAACTTCTGGAAGAATTCTTGAAGAACTTCTTGAATTCCCTAGGAACTTCTGGTCAAATTCCCGAGGAACTTCTGGAAGAATTCTCGAGGAATTTCTGAAAAAATCCTGAGGAACCTCTGGAAGAATTCTCGGGAAACTTCTGGAAGAATTCCTCAAGAACTTCTAAAATTCCTGAGCAACTCCTGGAAGAATTTCCGAGGAACTTTTGAAATACTTCCCGAGGAACTCCTGGAAGAATTACCGAGGAACACCTGGAAGAATTTCCAAGGAACTTCTATATAAATTCCCGAGAAACTTCTGGATGAATTTCCGAGGAACTTCTTGAAGAATTCCCGCAGAACTTCCGGAAGAATTCTTGAAGAACTTCTTGAATTCCCTAGGAACTTCTGGTAAAATTCCCGAGGAACTTCTGGAAGAATTCTCGAGGAATTTCTGAAAAAAATCCTGAGGAACCTCTGGAAGAATTCTCGGGAAACTTCTGGAAGAATTCCTCAAGAACTTCTAAAATTCCCGAGCAACTCCTGGAAGAATTTCCGAGGAACTTTTGAAATACTTCCCGAGGAACGCCTGGAAGAATTACCGAGGAACACCTGGAAGAATTTCCAAGGAACTTCTAGATAAATTCCTGAGGAACTTTTGAAATAATTCCCGAGGAACTTCTTGTAGAATTCCCGCAAAACTTCTGGAAAAATTCCCAGGATACTTCCGGATGAATTCCCGCAGAACTTCTGAAAGAATTCTCGACGAACTTCTGGGAGAATTCCCGAGGAACTTCTGGAAGCATTTCCGAGGAACTTCTGGAACAATCCCGAGGAACTCCTGTTAGAATTCCAGGAGAACTTCTGGAAAAAATCCCAGAAACATCTGGAAGAAGTCTCGAGAAATTCCTTGAAGAGTTCCGGACGATTTTTTTTAATATTCTCCGAGGAACTCCTGGACGAATTCCCGAGGAATTCTCGAGGAACTTCTGAAAAAATCCTGAGGAACCTCTGGAAGAATTCTCGGGAAACTTCTGGAAGAACTCCTCTAGAACTTCTAAAATTCCTGAGCAACTCCTGGAAGAATTTCCGAGGAACTTTTGAAATAATTCCCGAGAAACTCCTGGAAGAATTACCGAGGAGCACCTGGAAGAATTTCCAAGTAACTTCTAGATAAATTCCCAAGGAACTCCTGGATGAATTCCCGAGGAACTTTTTAAAGAATTCCCGCAGAACTTCTGGAAGAATTCTTGAAGAACTTCTTGAATTCCCGAGGAACTTCTGCAAAAATTCCCGAGAGACTTCTGTAAGAATTCTCGAGGAACTTCTGGGAGAATTTCCGAGGAACTTCTGGAAGAACTCTCGAGGAACTATTGGAAGTATTTCTGAGGAACTGTTGAAATATTTTCCGATGAAGTCCTGGAAGAATTCCCGAGGAACTTCTGGAAGAATTGTCAAGGAACTTTTGACAGAGTTCCTAAAGAACTTCAGGAGGAATTTTCGAGGAACTTCTGGAAGAATTCCCGAGGAACGCCTGGAAGAATTTCCGAGGAACTGTTGAAATATTTTCCGAGGAACTCCTGGAAGAATTACCTAGGAGCTTCTAGATAAATTCCCGAGGAACTTCTGAATGAATTCCCGAGTAACTGCTTGAAGAATTCCCGCAGAACTTCTGGAAGAATACTTGAAGAACTTCTTGAATTCCCTAGGAACTTCTGGAAAAATTTACGAGATACTTCTGGATGAATTCCCGAGTAACTTCTGGAAGAATTCTCGAGGAACTTCTGGGAGAATTTCCGATGAACTTCTGGAAGCATTTCCGTGGAACTTCTGGAAGAATTCGCGGGGAACTCCTGTAAGACTTCCTGGGGAACTTCCGGAAGAATGCCCGAGGAACTTCTGGAAGAATTACTCAGGAAACTCTGGAAAAAATCCCAGAAACATCTGGAAGAACTCTCTCTCGAGGAACTCCTTGAAGAATTCCGGAGGTTTTTTTTTTAATATTCTCCGAGGAACTCCTGGAAGAATTCCAGAGGGACTTCTTGAAGAATTCCCGCAGAACTTCTGGAAGAATTCTTGATGAATTTCTTGAATTCCCTAGGAACTTCTGAAAAATTCCCGAGATACTTCTGGATGAATTCCCGAGGAACTTCTGGAAGAATTCTCGAGGAACTTCTGGGAGAATTCCCGAGGAACTTCTGGAAGAATTCACGAGGAACTTCTGGAAGAATTCTCGAGAAACTTCTGGAAGTATTACCGAGAAACTTATGGAAGTACTCCCGAGGAACTTTTGGAAGAATTCTCGAGGAACTTCTGAAAAAATCCTGAGGAACCTTTGGAAGAATTCTTGGGAAACATCTGGAAGAATTCCTCAAGAACGTCTAAAATTCCTAAGGAACTCCTGGAAGAATTTCCGAGGAACTTTTGAAATAATTCCCGAGGAACTCCTGGAAGAATTACCGAGGAACACCTGGAAGAATTTCCAAGAAACGTCTAGATAAATTCCCGAGGAACTCCTGGATGAATTCCCGAGGAACTTTTTGAAGAATTCCCGCAGAACTTCTGGAAGAATTCTTGAAGAACTTCTTGAATTCCCGAGGAACTTCTGGAAGAATTCTCGAAGAACTTCTGGGAGAATTTCCGAGGAACTTCTGGAAGAATTTCCGAGGAAATTTTGACAGATTTCCTTCAGGAGGAATTTTCGAGGAACTTCTGTAAGAATTCCTGAGGAACCTCTGGAAGAATTCCCGAGGAACCTCTGGATGCATTTCCGAGGAACTTCTGGAAGAATTATCGAGGAACTTCTGAAAATAATCCTAAGGAACTTTTGAAATAATTCCCGAGGAACTCCTGGAAGAATTAGCGAGGAACACCTGGAAGAATTTCCAAGGAACTTCTAGATAAATTCCCGAGGAACTTTTGGATGAATTTCCGAGGAACTTCTTGAAGAATTCCCGCAGAACTTCTGGAAGAATTCTTGAAGAACTTCTTGAATTCCCTAGGAACTTCTGGAAAAAATCCCGAGATACTTCTGGATGAATTTTCGAGATACTTCTGGAAGAATTCTCGAGGAACTTCTGGGAAAATTCCCGAGGAACTTCTGGAAGCATTTCCGAGAAACTTTTGGAACAATTCCCGAGGAACTCCTGTAAGAATTCCTTGGGAACTTCTGGAAGATCTCCCGAGGAACTTCTGGAAGAATTACTCAGGAAATTCTGAAAAAAAAAATCCCAGAAACATCTGGAAGAACTCTCGAGGAACTCCTTGAAGAATTTCCGAGGATTTTTTAAAATAATCTCCGAGGAACTTCTGGAAGAATTTCCGAGATACTTATGGAGAAATTTCCGAGGAATTTGTGGAAGAATTCCCGAGGAACTTACGGGAGAATTCTCGGGGAACTTCTGGAATAATTCACGAGGAACTTCTAGAAGAATTCCCGAGGAACTTCTGGTAGAATTCCCGTGGAACTTTTGAAAGAACTCCTGAGGAACTGCTGGAAGAATTCTCGGGGAACTTTTGGAAGAATTTCCCAAGAACTTCTAAAATTCCCGAGGAACTTCTGGAAGAATTTCCGAAAAACTTCTGGAAGAATTCCCGAAGAGCTTCTGGAAGAATTCTCGAGGAACTCCTGGAAGAATTTCTGGGGAACTTCTGGAAGAATTCCCGAGGAACTTCTGGAAGAATTCGCGAGGAACTTCTGGAAGAATTCCCGAGGAACTTCTGCAAGAACGCCCGAGGAACTTCTGGAAGAATTCCCCAGGAACTTTTGGAAGAACTTCTGGAAGAATTCCTGAGGAACTTCTGGAAGAACTCTCGAGGAACTCCTGAAGAGTTTTCGAGGAACTTTTGAAATAATTCCTGAGGAACTTCTGGAAGAATTCCCTAGGAACTTCTAAAAGGATTCCCGAAGAACTTCTATAGTTACCAAAGAATTTCTGGAATAATAACCGAGGATCGTCTGGAAGAATTCCCGAGGAATTTCTGGACAAATTCTTGAGTAACTTTTGAAATAATTCCCGAGGAACTTCCGAAAGAACTCTCGAGGAACTTCTTGAAGAAATCCCAAGGAACTTCTGGAAGAACTCTCAAGGAGCTTCTGGAAGAACTTCCGAGGAACTTCTGGAAGATCTCTTGAGGAGCTCCTGGAAGAATTTCCGAGGAACTTCTGGGAGAATTCCGAGGAATGTGTGGAAGAATTTTCGAGGAACTTCTGGAAAATTTCCCGAGGAACTTCTGGAAGATTTCCGAGGAACTCTAGGAGAAATACCCAAGAAACTCCTGGGAAAGGTCTTGGGTAACTTCTGGAGGAATTCCAGGGTAATACTTTGTGGAAATCCCGAGAAACTCTTGTAGGTATTCCCGAGGAACTCCGGAAGTTGTTTATAAAAATGGCCGTGAACAATTTTTTTTGAATAACCATCTCGGGATCCTCACGTTATATCTTAAGGTGGTGTTAAGTTACTTTAATTTACACAATTTATTATAAATAAATAAATAAAATAACGTTTTTTGCATTTTTAATTATGGAGCACCAACATTTCAAAAGCTCGTAACCGTTGTTGTAAACAAGAGTAAGCACACTCTTGTTTACAGAAAAAACGGTTACGTGCTTTTGAAATGTTGGTGCTGAAATCACAAAATCAATAAAAAAGAAGAAGAAACCCCGTAAAAACGAGCTTGACAGGGCTCGACGTTCTAGCTTGACATCAGACTTACGTCAGTCTGATTCGTCGAACTCCAGCTCGCATGTTCGAAGCCCGACAGCTTGACGCAAACGGTGCAGAATCGTTTGACATCAGACTGACCGTCAGTCTTACATCAGTCTGATGTCAAGCTCTGTAAGACTGACCGTAAGACTGATGTCAGACTTACGTCAAGCTTACGAAATGCACTGGGAAGTCTGGAGCTCGATTTGAAAAGGTCGTATGTGCTTTTGTCGATTAAAAATTCGATCAGTTGGATTCGCTTATTATATCAAAAACCGTTGAAATTGAACAAAGTTGATACATACAGCAGAATCATCATAAAACAGGCTTTCCGTTCCATCACCCAAGTAACCACGGTGTTGAAGCCTTATTGCATGCAGATATACGGTGTACTTAGAACAATCATTACTTTACATGCAAACTTAAAGTTGATTTAAAGTGGAAATGGGCAATTATGCGACTGCTTCAAGATTATACCAGTATAATCCTAATTTGATTCTATAATTGCCCACTTCCACTAAAGTCTTTAAATCAACCTTAAGTTTGCATGTAAAGTAATGATTGCACTAAATACACCGTATATCTGCATGCAATAAGGCTTCAAAACCGTGGTTACTTGGGCATTTAAAGTCTCCAAAATATCTTCCACATTGCTACAATATCTAAAATAAACTGATCGAATTTTATATCGACAAATGTACTTACGACCTATTCAAATCGAGCTCCAGAAGTATAAGCCCAGTTTCGAGATCAACAGGAATCGCTCAAGAAACTTCTTGACCGATTCCTGTCAGAAACTTTCTACGGTGACTGTCATTTCTTCGCAACTGCGTACTGCGATCGAAGAAAAAACTGTTTCTTGAGCGAATAATGCAAGGAATTCCCCATGCATCAAGATAGGCTGAGAAATTCCTTCTGATCTGCAAACAGCCCTTTAAGATAGGCTAAAAAAAGCTAAAAAGATTTGTATTAAATCACCGTTAATATACTATTATATCGGTTTGTATACTTAATATGTTAATATGTAATGTCTCTCCCCTTGAGCAATTCCCTCGGCAATTCCTTTCAGAAACTTTCTATCGAGCTTTCTATGGTGACTGCCATTTGAGGGAAGGTTCATTTATTACGTCCATCGTATTTCGGGAATTCTAGACCACCCTCCCCCCTCTATCACGCTATTTCCCTACACCTTATACACGTATTGTCACACTTTCTTAGACCCCCCCCCCTCCCCCAAATGTTGGACGTAATTTTTGAACGTTCCCTGAACTGCTATTCCTTCTAAACTGCGTACTGCGATCGAAAAAAAAAACGATTTCTTGAGCGATTCTGGCAAGGAATTTCACATGCATCAAGATAGGCTGAGGCGAGGGCTGAGGAATTATTCCTTCTGAACTGCAAACAGCACTTAAACTGACAAGAATCAAGTTTGCTTAAACTTTTTTACGTTTGGACGCAAGATCACATCCCAACCTAGCGTTTTATGGCCAAACATACGCATTTTTTGCGGATGACACCGCTTTCCTGGCGTCAGACAAAGACCCGCACATCGTCGTCACTCACCTACAAGCGGCAATGAACAACCTTGAGGAATTTCAACGCAAATGGCGGATCAAGCTCAACGCGGGGAAAACACAGTCCATCTTCTTCACCAGGAGACGAGTCGCTCGTCACCTCCCACGTCGATCAATCATGGTCAACGGCCAGCAAACTACGTGGGATGACGAAGTAAAGTATTTGGGAGTGATTTTTGACCAGAAGCTCAAGTTCGATAAGCACGTAAACTACATCGCTGGAAAGGTGGATCGGTCGACCAAAGCCCTGTACTCTTTGCTGAGTCGCCGATCGAAGCTGCGCGTGAAGAACAAGTTGTTGGTGGTCAAATGTATCATCCGGCCAATGCTAATATATGCGTCCGCGGTTTGGGGCAACTGCGCCAAATCGCACCGTAAACGACTACAGGTGAAGCAGAACAAGCTGTTCAAGATGGTCTACAACCTGAACCCGTGGTACCCGACCGATGATCTCCACAAGCTGGCTGGTGTCGATACAATTGACGCAAGCATCGAACGTGCTACAAGATCCTTTAGGACTTCCTGTGCAATGTCCGCAAATCCGCTCATCGAAGCACTCCACCTTCAACATCTGTGATATTAGCGTTAAGAATCATGAAATCTAGGGTTTTTTCAATCTTAAACTCGTTTTCCCTAAAAAAGCTACTCGTAGCTAGCAATTTCTAAATTTGTACATACGTCTCTATTAATGAAATTGAATTGTTCTCAGTTGTAAGGTTATCCAAATCTCTGAATTGTTAATGTTAAGTTCTTTCTTTAAAATAGTGTTATTGACTACAGAAAAATAAATTGAATTGAATTGAATTGAATTATGGCCAAAAAGTGCAACCATACTTGCATCTTGTCACTTTAATTTAATTTGAAGAGAGCTCTGCGACCCTAGCGTCGATGGAGAGAAATCGATCATGTTGTTACGATGTTATTTCAGGCCAAACATGTCTAAAGGTCCAATCTGCAGAAGAGAGGCTCTCTTTGGTTTCTCTCTCTTTCGTTAATATCTCAGCTATTTATTTGTATTTTGATAGCCTCCCTGATTTGAACGATGGTAAAAAACAATCGCCTTGTGATTTGTACTGCAAAAATAGTTGAAAAGTGTACCATTATATCGCAATAATTGAAAGAGAAAGTAAACAAAGAGAGCCTCTCAAATGCAGATAGGACCTATTGAAATGTTTGGCCTGATTTACTTTCGCCCTTATAAACTCAATCTAGAAATTGATTGATGCACCAAGCGAAAAGAAGAAGAAGTTTTGACATCCAAGCGGTGTGCCGTCGATGAGATCCTCGTCGCTGATTGGTCGATGGATGTAAACGGCACACCGCTTGGATGTCAAAACTGCTTCTTCTTATCGCTTGGTGCATCAATCAATATGAAAGTGAGTAAAAAGTCCTAACGTTTGTGTTTTCCATCGCAAGCGTGTCTGGTATAAAACATGATGACGTGAGGGATAGGAAGTTGCACTGATCTGACACAAGAAACGCCAAAACTGGTATAGAAAATGGCTTGTGCTGCATGGGCTGACCAATCACCGATTCAGTATCTCGACGACGTTCTCTTTGTCTTAATTACGGAGTGGTTTTGAAATTTGGTTGCTCCTTCATATTCTCGAATTTGGCGTCGATAATATCGTTAAATAAACTAGCCGAATCGTCAATCGAAACGCCAGCAGTAAAGTCATTGCGACAAAATTAAAATGCCCAGCTTGAAAGTGATAGATAACAGCAAAATCAGCACCCCGGAATCCTTCGCCAATGCTCCGGAGAGTGGTGGTTCCGACGAATGCAATGTCTCGAAGGAAGCTGCAAATCACTCGCAAAGCGCCACTAACTCCTCGGGAAACAATAACGGGAACGCCAAAGAACAGCCGGCAAGCCCGTTGCAACAGATCGTACTGATTATCGAGCATAAAATTCGCAATTTGGAGAAACGCAAGGTAAGTAGCAGTAGCAAGGGACATGGAAATTTCTTATCGCCATCTTGCTTGCTTTCTGATTGCCGAGCTTCATCGACCAAGCTTTGGTGGAGTAGCCGGATAATACGCATTAGGATTTGAGTTTGACTTTTTAGCAAATCTCACCTTCAATGTTCACGCATATGTTATTTCTCGGAACTATTAGGATAGAAATCAACTTTTACTCATGGATTGCCATGAAAAAACGCGATTTCTCTAGTAGCAATGGATGTTTGGCTTTAGATACAGAAAAATAGTGTACATATTGAAATTTGTACACTATTGATATTCCAAGAACAGGAAACACATATTTCTGGGAGTTACCTTTTCAATGAATAACAACCCTTAGTACGAATCAAACGCTGCAGTGCTTTTTGATGTACCGGAAGGTTTACTGGTTTTGTCCGTAAAGGTCAACGACCTACCCTGCAAATAATCCGTTTCTAAATCTAGTAACTTATTACAATCTGTTTTCCTTGACCTGATATGCTGTCGTTCTACGCAAAAATATCCAATGTTATATGGGATTTCCATATCACATGGGACAATTGGGCGTAGAACGGCAGTATACCTATGGCCTGTCCAACAGGGTGTCGTGATGTTATTAAAAAATTACATTTTATAATTTTCTAATAAATGGGTTTTTTTTTCAGAGTTTATCGCGGAATTTCTCATAGAGTTTTTCTCGTGATTCAGCTTGACTTAATTTCCGCAATTCTTTCCGGTGTTCCTCCCGGGACTGCTCCCAGAGATTTTCGGACGATTTATCCCCCTAAAGTAAAGAATACTACCTACAGGCTTACGTATGTTTAAAAAAAAATTACAATTACTACAGTACCCCGCGGTTTTTTTTTTTTCAGAAGTTGTTGAAGGCTTTTCTGTAGTAGTTCATCTCGCAATTGTTTTCAGAGTCCCTTACGGGAATTCTGCAGGATTTCCTCCTCTAATATCTTCAATAAATTATGGCCAGTTTCCGTCTAGAGCTCCTCCCGGGATACTTCTTAAAGGTTTTCGCGGGATTTCCCTTCAAATTCTACTTGATATTGCGCTCGGAGTTTAGATGCTAGTACAACACAGATCTTTAAATTATTGTTAAGGTTATCAAAACTGTGTTTTT